>NC_084558.2:35450827-35515827 GCF_033978685.3 Nerophis lumbriciformis | reverse complement strand
GGGTTGGCAAGCATGTGTAGAACACGTTTGAGGTACAATTTCATGTAAAGCACACTGACATTTTGTGTGCGCTTCTTCACGCAAAACGAGCCCTGCCAAGGATCACGGGGCCCTACGCACAGCACGTGTAGGGAAGAATAATTATACGGCCAAAGAGAGCTACGGCATGTGTTCTCTTTCACTTTCTCATGCACTCCATATACTTATTTACGTTGCAAAATTAACTTGTTATAGTCTACAATTAGCTTTCACATTTCGGAAATAACAGCCTCTCGACAATTAATGCCTGCTTCCAGTTAAGGCTTCATCCTTTTTACCTAACCTAAATAAAAGCCTCTGTTATAATAAGAGCATTACCGGTAAGTCGAAAAATCTCTATAAAAGAGCAGTACTGTACCTAGCGATTGTGTTGCCACAGATTAAGATGTCTCAAAGGACTAGATTTGACGTTGCAGTCAAATACATCCTACTTGTCACCAACAAAGATAAGAGCAGCCATTAAGACCTGCAGGCTTGACTTGACACTCCATGGCAGGAAGGAAGAAGGAAAGAAAAAAAGATTGCAAATTTAAATGCTTTTAATGCCCGCTGGCTAGGAACATCACATTTAGGCTGTCGGCAGGTGGCAGAATAGCAGCTCAGCAGCTATTACCTTTTATACCTGCGGGTGACAACACAGAGATGTTTACATCAAGTCCAAACGGCAAATTCCACTGCACCCCCTCCCCTCCATTCTCTACCTGCACATGGCAGCGACAAGTAGGACTTAAATGAGGGAGTTTGGCATTTACAGAACTATTGCATAGAGAATTTGCAGCATGGGGATAACAATATTGAAAATGTGCTGATTTGGAACCATTATTTGATGGTCTTAAAGCTGAAGACCGGACAGTAATTTCCATTTCCCATTTAAAAGGCTGCACAACCAATGTTGTAATAGCAGTAAGGAGCAAACTGCTCAGCCAGCAATAATATCTCAGATGAGTTCAACAACAATGGACTATAACACACATGAGTTTCACACCAAGGAACAGCTGAGGAGCAACATCTTAGAATACAAACCCCGTTTCCATATGAGTTGGGAAATTGTGTTAGATGTAAATATAAACGGAATACAATGATTTGAAAATCATTTTCAACCCATATTCAATTGAATGCACTACAAAGACAATATATTTGCAAATACTAATTAACTTAAAATTTCATGGCTGCAACACGTGCTAAAGTAGTTGGGAAAGGGCATGTTCACCACTGTGTTACATGGCCTTTCCTTTTAACAACACTCAGTAAACGTTTGGGAACTGAGGAGACACATTTTTTTAAGCTTCTCAGGTGGAATTCTTTCCCATTCTTGCTTGATGTACAGCTTACATACCAAAGACTATAAAAATGGGACCCATTACCTCCCTGCTTGGCACTCAGCATTAAGGGTTGGAATTGGGGGTTGAATCACCAAAAATTATTCCTGAGCGCGGCCACCGCTGCTGTTCACTGCTCCCCTCACCTCCCAGGGGGTGATCAAGGGTGATGGGTCAAATGCAGAGAATACTTTCACCACACCTAGTCTGTGTGTGACAATCATTGGTACTTTAACTTTAACTTTTAAGAGCTCCGTCACAGAACCAACTTAGTATTTCCATTCATAATATTCCATCATGATTAAAGCCGCACAAATAAATAATGTAATAAAAGGTTGTTTTCGGTTAACTGGAGTGTTTCTTTACTACCGGCCTGGTGTGCATTTCACAGCTATTTCAGTTACTTTTGGGGAAATCTGTGCAAACTGGGATTATTTTGTCATTAAAATTCTGCTGTGTAACTAGGTTATGCTGTGCAAACACATCCCCAAACAGTAAAAGTAGTATTTACCGATAATTTATGTCAGCCATAGCCATATGTTAATTAGCACAGACTGTTACAGGAGACACAACAGAGTAATAGTCATGTTTGTGGCCCTATAGAAGACACCAATCAATGGCCTTACAACACACCTCCACAAAATATGTGCTGCCTAGAGATACTAAAACATTTACAGGACAATAAAGAAAATTGTCAAAATTAAAAATGCAATAGTCCCTGTGTTCACTTTGACTTTTACACAAATGAAAAAAGGCTTTCTCTTTTTTAAGTGTTCGTCGTCAACATTTGGGATGCAGTCCTTTACTTAAGTCAGAAGACGTGTTGTTGTTAGAACATTATTGACTTGTTGCCTGATTACAAAACGTGGCCCGACGAGAACTGAAAGGAGTCGCTAATGAACACAATGATGCAGAGCGTTGTACCCGGAGGAATGCTTAAGATCCAAATTGTTTAAATGAAGCGCATTCAGCGTGTGGTAAACATTATAATTAAAGAAGAAAGCCGGGGAGCTGAGCATCAATTAAGACGGCCGGGGAGGACGCTGGAGGTGCGTGCGCAGGGATGGAGGATTGATAAGAGTGCAAAACACTGCAAATTGATGCATGCATGCAGAACATGTGCTTCATGGGGATTGGACAAAACACAGGATGGATGAAAGTTATGCATAGACTTATTGCAACCGCTTTCCTTGCTTCTCTGCTCGCGGAATGTATTGGAGATCATAAATCATGCCTCTCACCTGGATAGTAGAAGGACGAGGATGTAATCCGACTTGTTGGTACACTTTGACAGCCAATTTAGATATGGCAATGGCGAGAACGACACGAAAAGACGCTCGGTTCCACCCCCCTTTTTTCTTCGCAAAGATTATGAGTAGAGATGTCCGATAAATGCTTTAAAATGTAATATCGGAAATTATCGGTATCGTTTTTTTTTTTTATTATCGTTTAATTTATTTATTTTTATTAAATCAACATAAAAAACACAAGATACACTTACAATTAGTGCACCAACCCAGAAAACCTCCCTCCCCCATTACACTCATTCACACAAAAGGGTTGTTTCTTTCTGTTATTAATATTCTGGTTCCTACATTATATATCAATATATATCAATACAGTCTGCAAGGGATACAGTCCGTAAGCACACATGATTGTGCGTGCTGCTGGTCCACTAATAGTACTAACCTTTAACAGTTAATTTGACTCATTTTCATTAATTACTAGTTTCTGTGTAACTGTTTTTATATTATTTTACTTTCTTTTTTATTCAAGAAAATGTTTTTAATTTATTTATCTTATTTAATTTACTTTTTTTTTTTTTTTTTTAAGGACCTTATCTTCACCATAACTGGTTGTCCAAATTAGGCATGATAATGTGTTAATTCCACAACTGTATATATCGGTATCTGTTGATATCGGTATCGGTAATTAAGAGTTGGACAATATCGGCAAAAAAGCCATTATCGAACATCCCTAATTATGAGTCATTTTTCACCTCTAAATGGGAATATATAAACAGCCGAGCAGCCAGCATCCTAGTGACATACAGTGTGATGTTTTATTATGTTTGTTGGCTCTCATGAAGTCTGCAGTAAGTAATAATCAGCGATGAAGAAAAAAAAAATAGAGAACGTTGTGCAGTGATGTTTTCAAATTACCGTAAGTCTTGAACTATACAAAGTATTTCAATGGTTGGAATCTGCGCTTTTGCATGATGTACTAGTTACTATAGTCATCTAAGTCACAGTAGCTCAGACGAGGCACCAAGCAGTGTGGGTGGAGAGCGTTTCCACAGAGTGTTTCCAGAGCGGCCAGCCTGAAATACGGGTGTCAGGGACAGACGCGGAAGGAGATTTTTACAAGAAACTGCTAAAGCTTAGTGATATATCAGATATATCAGATTGTAGGTGGGGTTGTTTTTTACCCCGCGAGTTCATATTTCGCTGTGTTTGTTGTATTTTTGTTGCGTTTCGCTTGATTGTAAAATATGTCGATCGAGAGGGTGTGTGACGTTTGTATGTTGTCAATATTCAGTGTTTTATCGTTCATAGTTAATATTGTAAATCCCACATTCTTTCTTTTCATGTACATTCTTGGTGTCTCATTCAGTAAAATTTTTTTAAATTTTATTCCGTTCAAGGCGGTCTGTCATAACGTTTTTAGCATTTAATCAGACATTATTGTGAGATTTTGTATTAGTGATCCTAAAAATCAAATATACCAGCCCCAAGACACATTTTTTTCTCTAAATAATTGCCAAGGCCTGTCATACAGGAACATTTTTTAAAAATGTTTTACTGAACTGCAAGTTACTGATTTGCTCAAAACTTGGTGACAGTAAGTATAGTAAGAATTAAGTGCACATTTTCAAAATATTTGCAATAATACAGCAAACTAGATACAGATGCACAGTATATTAAAAGATAATGTAGTAAATACAGCCATAAACAACTTTACATAGTGCACCATTCACCATTCAAATCAAATCAAATCAAATCAACTTTATTTATAAAGCACATTTAAAATTTACCACAGGGGTAGCCAAAGTGCTGTACAATGAGCAGGTTAAAAGATAAAACTCTTCCATAGTTTAACCAGTTGTTTCAACAAATGCAAGCCATTTAAATTTTTTTTGGTCACAGTTGGACCAGATGTGACATGTGCTGTTATTGTGAAGCCGGAAGTGTGTGTGTGTGTGTGTGTGTGTGTGTGTGAGAGAAGGTGCCTTGACCCGAAACCAGTGTGTTGAAGAGAGACCTGACGACTGTCAATAAAGAACGTGCCTCTCGATTCCTTCGCTATGGTCTGCCTTATCTGCTGGGCTTCTTCGAATTACAAAACCTCAGTTACAAAAACACGCTTATTTACTTATGTACAAAAAACCTCTAGTTTGTACGACGTTAGTTGGCGACATGAACGATATCTTGCAGCACTAATTTTACTACATGCGGTGGCTAGAGATGTCCGATAATGGCTTTTTTACCGATATCCCGATATTGTCCAACTATTAATTACCGATACCGATATCAACCGATACCGATATATACAGTCGTGGAATTACCACATTATTATGCCTAATTTTGTTGTGATGCTTTAAACAATGTAACAAGGTTTTCCAAAATAAATCAACTCAAGTTATGGAAAAAAATGCCAACATGGCACTGCCATATTTATTATTGAAGTCACAAAGTGCACTATTTTTTTTAACATGCCTCAAAACAGCAGCCTGGAATTTGGCACATGCTCTCCCTGAGAGAGACTATGAGGAAGTTGAGGTGGGCGGGGTTGGGGGGGTGTATATTGTAGCGTCCCGAAAGAGTTAGTGCTGCAAGGGGTTCTGGGTATTTGTTCTGTTGTGTTTATGTTGTGTTACGGTGCGGATGTTCTCCCGAAATGTGTTTGTCATTCTTGTTTGGTGTGGGTTCACAGTGTGGCGCATATTTTTAACAGTCTTAAAGTTGTTTATACGGCCACCCTCAGCGTGACCTGTATGGCTGTTGAACAAGTATGCCTTGCATTAACTTGTGAATGTGAAAAGCCGTAGATATTATGTGACTGGGCCGGCACGCAAAGGAAGTGCTTTTAAGGTTTATTGGCGCTCTGTACTTCTCCCTACGTCCGTGTACACAGCGGCGTTTTAAAAATTCATACATTTTACTTTTTGAAACCGATACCAATAATTATCAAACCGATACCGTTAATTTCCGATATTACATTTTAAAGCATTTATCGGCCGATAATATTGTCAGTCCGATATTATCGGACATCCCTAGCGTTGGCTGTCCATTTCGAAAAGGCATTGTTTAATTTATCAGTGGTAAACGCAGGTAAACTCGGCCAGCATAGTTTGTTGTCTTGTCCATGTAGCATTCATGCTGGCGACGCCATTCTAATCTTCATGTTTTGCTTTAAAATGCTGTATTAAACTTGATATGCGCCGATAATAAAAACGTTTGTTGCTACATTACTAACTAATTACCTCAGTTTTATCTAAAGGTCAATCTGCGTTTATTTTGAAGGGCACAGAGCACATAGCTATACTATCTTCACACTGGCATGTGACGTGATCCCTTTGGCGGTCAAAACAAAGAATGGGATTAATCTTACAAACCCCGTTTCCATATGAGTTGGGACATTGTGTTAGATGTAAATATAAATGGAATACAATGATTTGTAAATCCTTTTCAACCCATATTCAATTAATTACACTACAAAGACAAGATATTTGATGTTCAAACTCAAACTTTATTTTTTTTTTGCAAATAATAATTAACTTTGAATTTCATGGCTGCAACACGTGCCAAAGTATTTGGGAAAAGGCATGTTCAACACTGTGTTACATGGCCTTTCCTTTTAACAACACTCAGTAAACGTTTGGGAACTGAGGAGACACATTTTTTAAGCTTCTCAGGTGGAATTCTTTCCCATTCTTGCTTGATGTACAGCTTAAGTTGTTCAACAGTCCGGGGGTCTCCATTGTGGTATTTTAGGCTTCATAATGCACAACACATTTTCAATGGGAGACAGGTCTGGACTACAGCCAGGCCAGTCTAGTACCTGCACTCTTTTACTATGAAGCCACATTGATGTAACACGTGGCTTGGCATTGTCTTGCTGAAATAAACAGGGGCGTCCATAGTAACGTTGCTTGGATGCCAACATATGTTGCTCCAAAACCTGTATGTACCTTTCAGCATTAATTGCGCCTTCACAGATGTGTAAGTTACCCATGTCTTGGGCACTAATACACCCCCATACCATCACAGATGCTGGCTTTTCAACTTTGCGCCTATAACAATCCGGATAGTTGTTTTCCTCTTTGGTCCGGAGGACACCACATCCACAGTTTCCAAAAACAATTTGAAATGTGGACTCGTCAGACCACAGAACACTTTTCCACTTTGTATCAGTCCATCTTAAATGAGCTCAGGCCCAGCGAAGCCGACGGCGTTTCTGGGTGTTGTTGATAAACGGTTTTCGCCTTGCATAGGAGAGTTTTAACTTGCACTTACAGATGTAGCGACCAACTGTAGTTACTGACAGTGGGTTTCTGAAGTGTTCCTGAGCCCATGTGGTGATATCCTTTACACACTGATGTCGCTTGTTGATGCAGTACAGCCTGAGGGATCGAAGGTCTCCAGATTCTCTGAACCCTATGATGATATTACGGACCGTAGATGGTGAAATCCTTAAATTCCTTGCAATAGCTGGTTGAGAAAGGTTTTTCTTAAACTGTTCAACAATTTGCTCACACATTTGTTGACAAAGTGGTGACCCTCGCCCCATCCTTGTTTGTGAATGACTGAGCATTTCAGGGAATCTACTTTTATACCCAATCATGGCACCCACCTGTTCCCAATTTGCCTGTTCACCTGTGAGATATTCCAAATAAGTGTTTGATGAGCATTCCTCAACTTTATCAGTATTTATTGCCACCTTTCCCAACGTGTTTGTCACGTGTTGCTGGCATCAAATTCTAAAGTTAATGATTATTTGCAAAAAATAAAATGTTTATCAGTTTGAACATCAAATATGTTGTCTTTGTAGCATATTCAACTGAATATGGGTTGAAAATGATTTGCAAATCATTGTATTCCGTTTATATTTACATCTAACACAATTTCCCAACTCATATGGAAACGGGGTTTGTAATTCATTTATGGTAACAATATATATTGTTTTATTAATCACATGCGTTAATGTTGACAGCCCTAATATAAACCCTTCAGACTCTGAATATAAGATGAGTGGTTTATATTTGGGTGTATAGAGTATAAAGATAGACTGTAAAGATAAATGAAGAGCATCTAGTAATTGGTGGCTTCCTCCTAATACCAAACAGAAATTCTGCAGAACTTCACACAATAGCAGAAGTGACTGAGAGGAACTACTGAGCGTTCCCTGATGTGGAGGGTCTCGATCTGTGCTGTCTGCAGGGATATCCTCGTTCTGACAGTGAAATACTACGCCCGGGACTTCATTTTCAATGCCGCCATGACACATCTTGCACGCCACAAAAGGAGGAAAAGTTCATGACTAAATCAACTCGCTTACTCTTGGAGGGAGCTCGGAGGTTGGAGGACACCACCTTCATTGAGTCGGCTTCCACTTTGAGGACGTAGCTGGAGTTGGTCTCGAAATCCAGCGGCCTGGCAGTGGAAATCAGTCCCGTTGTGTCGTTTAATTTAAACACGCCTGCAGAAAGCAATGGGAGATTATTGTAGTGAGGCAGTAAAGTGAATTCAAATAAAGTGCTTTTCAGAGAGCATACTGTAGCAAAGGTAAACTTAAAAACTGTATTGACCCTCATTTAGGACCACAATATATTATTTCTGCCATGGAAAAAAAATCAGACAAAGACAGCAGGTGGCAACAAATGACTTATTCCCAAGCGAGCTTTTTTCCTCTGTCAGTTAATCACACAAACCAATGACCAGGGCCCTCATGTAACAAGCTTTCGTACGCACAAAAACCTGCTGTACGCCCTTTTTCACAGCAAAATTGAGATGTATCAAGACTGACATTGACTTCATGCTTTACATACGCACATTTCTACAGGCTATGGCAGTGGTTCTCAACCTTTTTTCAGTGATGTACCCCCTGTGAACATTTTGTTAATTTAAGTACCCCCTAATCAGAGCAAAGCATTTTTGGTTTAAAAAAAGAGATAAAGAACTAAAATACAGCACTATGTCATCAGTTTCTGATTTATTAAATTGTATAACAGTGCAAAATATTGCTCATTTGTAGTGGTCTTTCTTGAACTATTTGGAAAAAAAGATATAAGAATAACTAAAAACTTGTTGAAAAATAAACAAGTGATTCAATTATAAATAAAGATTTCTACACATAGAAGTAATCATCAACTTAAAGTGCCCTCTTTGGGGATTGTAAAAGAGATCCATCTGGATTCATGAACTTAATTCTAAACATTTCTTCACAGAAAAAATAAATCTTTAACATCAATATTTATGGAACATGTCCACAAAAAATCTAGCTGTCAACACTGACTATTGCATTGTTGCATTGTAATGAATGGAATAGCCTACTTGATTTGATGTTCAGTTTATGAACTTACATTCATATTTTGTTGAAGTATTATTCAATAAATATATTTATAAAGGATTTTTGAATTGTTGCTATTTTTAGAATATTTCCAAAAAATCTCACGTACCCCTTGGCATACTTTCAAGTACCCCCAGGGGTACGCGTACCCCCATTTGTGAACCACTGGGCTATGGGATACTTTGCCGATGCACAAGAGGTGGAACTTTGGGCTTTGCCAACATTTGATTTATACAATGTAAAAACAATTTAGGCAAGGACACAAAATTCACTTATCGCCAATGCATTTAATGCTTCAGAGTCATATTGGTATTTGTGAGGACGTTATGTTGTAAATTGCACAAATTATAATTATATTGGAGGCAATCACAGTTAGCCACCTCTGCTAAAGTATTATAAATCATGTTTTCAAACATGGTGCAGCACTACATTATTGCCAGTCCACTCGTCTTTTTGGACAAACACATCAATCTTCTTCTTAACCTTCCTGACCCGACTATTTATTTGATTTGATTTTTTTCAGCCTGTGTTCAATTCTTGGAGATACAGCAATGGCAGTCGGCTTTCAAACTCACTCCTCTGACGATAGCTGAAAACACGAGAAAGAAGCACCTCCTACTGAGTCCTGAATGGTCGATATAATATAATTGGGACGGCATGGTGTGATGATGGGTAGAGTAACAGTGCCAGAAACTTGAGGGTTGCAGATTCGCTCCCCACTTCTTGCACTTCACCCTTGCCCCCAGTGCCGCGCACACTGGTGAATGAATGATGCATACTTGCCAACCTTGAGACCTTCAATTTCGGGAGGTGGGGGGTGGGGGGCGAGGAGGGGGCGTGGTTAGGGGAGGGGCGTGGTTGGGGGCGTGGTTAAGAGGGGAGGAGAATATTTACAGCTAGGATTCACCAAGTCAAGTATTTCATATATATATATATATATATATATATATATATATATATATATATATATATATATATATATATATATATTCCCTCGTTCTACTGGGGGACTTCAATGCTCATGTTGGCAGCGACAGTGAAACCTGGAGAGGCGTGATTGGGAAGAATGGCCGCCCGGATCTGAACCCGAGTGGTGTTCTGTTATTGGACTTTTGTGCCCGTCACAGATTGTCCATAATGAACACCATGTTCGAACATAAGGGTGTCCATATGTGCACTTGGCACCAGGACGCCCTAGGCCGCAGTTCCATGATCGACTTTGTAGTTGTGTCATCGGATTTGCGGCCTCATGTTTTGGACACTCGGGTGAAGAGAGGGGCGGAGCTTTCAACCGATCACCACCTGGTGGTGAGTTGGCTGCGATGGTGGGGGAGGATGCCGGACAGACCTGGCAGGCCCAAACGCATTGTGAGGGTTTGCTGGGAACGTCTGGCAGTTTCAATTCCCACCTCCGGAAGAACTTTGAACATGTCATGAGGGAGGTGCTGGACATTGAGTCCGAGTGGACCATGTTCCGCACCTCTATTGTCGAGGCAGCTGATTGGAGCTGTGGCCGCAAGGTAGTTGGTGCCTGTCGTGGCGGTAATCCTAGAACCCGTAGGCGGACACCGGCGGTGAGGGATGCCGTCAAGCTGAAGAAGTCCTATCGGGTTCTTTTGGCTCATAGGACTCCTGAGGCAGCGGACAGGTACCGACAGGCCAAGCGGTGTGCGGCTTCAGCGGTTGCGGAGGCAAAAACTCGGACATGGGAGGAGTTCGGGGAGGCCATGGAAAACGACTTCCGGACGGCTTCGAAGCGATTCTGGACCACCATCCGCCGCCTCAGGAAGGGGAAGCAGTGCACTATCAACACCGTGTATGGTGAGGATGGTGTTCTGCTGACCTCGACTGCGGATGTTGTGGATCGGTGGAGGGAATACTTCGAAGACCTCCTCAATCCCACCAACACGTCTTCCTATGAGGAAGCAGTGGAAAGGGTGGAATGCCATCTTCGGGTTGGGGAGGAGACCCTGACCCAAGTGGGTCAGGGTCGCTCTCGCTCTCGCTGCTGGTGGCCATGATTGTAAACAATGTGCAGATGTGAGGAGCTCCACAACCTGTGACGTCACGCTACTCGTCTGCTACTGCCGGTACAGGCAAGGCTTTTTTATCAGCGACCAAAAGTTGCGAACTTTATCGTCAATGTTCTGTACTAAATCCGTTCAGCAAAAATATGGCAATATCGCGAAATGATCAAGTATGACACATAGAATGGACCTGCTATCCCCGTTTAAATAAGAAAATCGCATTTCAGTAGGCTTTTAAGCTACCGATTAATTTAGTAATCTATCAATTCATTTCTTTGATTCATCGAGTAATCAAATGACACACACTGTAAAGCAGCAATGCAAATACCGTATTTTTCGGATTATAAATCGCAGTTTTTTTCATAGTTTGGCCGGGGGTGCGACTTATACTCTGGAGCGATTTATGTGTGAAATTATTAACACATTATCTTAAAATATCAAATAATATTATTTATCTCATTCACGTAAGAGACTTGGCGTATATCAGCAATCGTCACACACACATGTCAACCAATAAAAATTTGGCGGGGGCGGGCCATGGCAGAAGTGCATTGTGAAAAAAAAAGATGCTACCTGCTACTTCCGTACCTATGAAAATTGATCATTTCAACATTGGCGGTAACTTATTAAAACTGAGAAGTGCGACTTATACTCTAGTGCGACTTATATATTGTTTTTTTTCCTTCTTTATTATGCATTTTCGGCCGGTGCGATTTATACTCCGGAGCGATTTATAATCCGAAAAATACGGTACACTTTAAAGCCGCAATTCGTCTTTAAATAGTTGAACTAAACACAGATTTATCTGATTACCTTTTTTTTCTTCTTTTTTTTTTTTTAGTTCATTTCGAACATGAACACACTTACAGCATAATACATCACACAATTTCATATCATTTCTCTTTACATCATGTCCAAAAAGGAGTAGGAAGAAGCAAAGCTTATTTAATAATACCCCTTTCCCACTTTAGAGCGTTGACAAATATATACGTTCATTTACTGACTTCTTTTTGTCGCACAATTACTTCAGTGAATGATTAATACAGCAGTTCTTGTAAAAGATAATTAAGTCAGTCATGATAAACATACTGAAGTGAAGAATATCCCATTTTCAATAAGGTTGAAGGTGTTTCTCATAATTCTTCTTCCTTATACTTTGTAAGCACTTTTAATTTGAACCACCTCTTAAACTGCATCATATCAGTACTAGGGCTGCAACTAACGATTAATTTGATAATCGATTAATCTGTTGATTATAACTTCGATTAACCGATTAATAATCGGATAAAAAAGACAAACTACATTTCTATCCTTTCCAGTATTTTATTGAAAAAAAACAGCATACTGGCGCCATGTTCTTTCAACTTGCCAAATAAAACAAGGAAAATGTTACAAAAATGCACACTTTTGACACCCCTGCTATAGATAATAAAAAATTAAATCTGATAAATGTATCGATAAAAAGCAGAGCCTGACGACGCATGCACGTTTATCACAACTCTCTCGCTCTCCCCCTCCCTCACGTATGCTGCTGCACGCACAATTTGTTGTGTTTTTAACCTTCTTAACCCTGAACGTATATTGAAAATACACGCAACACTAACTCAAAATGTCGGACATTTGAGGCATTTATGAAACTCCGCCCTGACAGCCCCATGTCCGGTGAAAAGAGGACGTATGGTCAGGACCTAATCCGGTTTCACGTCCGGTGAAACCGTTCGCTCCTAATCCTCTTTTGCTAGCATGCTAGCAGCTAACGGGCTAGGATAGACTGACCATACGTCCTCTTTTCACCGGACATGTCCTCTTTTGCGGAGCTGTCTGGGCGGAGTTTCATAAATGCCTCAAATGTCCGGCATTTTGAGTATTGTTTACACAACGTGCAGTACGCTACTTACTGTATTTTTCGGACTATAAGTCGCAGTTTTTTTTTCATAGTTTGGCCGGGCTCCAGTGCGATTTATATGTTTTTTTCCTTCTTTATTATGCATTTTCGGCAAGTGCGACTTATACTCCAGTGCGACTTATACTCCGAAAAATACGGTAATATGTCCGTGTGGAAACTCGTTCGGTACACTTCCGCACCGAAACGAAACCCCTGTACCGAAACGGTTCGATACAAATACACGTACTGTTACACCCCTATTATTTTGATTATTGTTTCTCAGCTGTTTGTAAATGTTGCAGTTTATAAATAATGGTTAAAAAAAAAAAAAAAAAAAAAAAAAAAAAACGTAGCCTCTGCGCGTGCGCATAGCATAGATCCAACGAATCGATGAATAAATTAATCGCCAACTATTTTTATAATCGATTTTAATCGATTAGTTGTTGCAGCCCTAATCAGTACATTGTTTAACTTCTTTACTTAATCCATTCCATAGTTTAACTCCACATACTGATATGTTGTACGAGCATACAAATGTTTTAAAGGGGAACATTATCACCAGACCTATGTAAGCGTCCATATATACCTTGATGTTGCAGAAAATAGACCATATATTTTTTTAACCGATTTCCGAACTCTAAATGGGTGAATTTTGGCGAATTAAACGCCTTTCTATTATTCGCTCTCGGAGCAATGACGTCACAACGTAGCACGGTAACACGGCAAGCAATGGCGGCAGTTTGTTCCCGTAGACGAGCGAGCTAAACCCCCTGGATGTCTTGGCTCACACCGTCCCTTATGCCACCGAAGATGATCAAGAGAAGAATATCGACCCTAGCTTCCCTGGCCTGCTGACATCAACTCCAAAACTGGACAGATCAGCTTTCAGGAAAAGAGAGCGGATGAGGGTATGTCTACAGAATATATTAATTGATGAAAACTTTATTCATTACTCGCGGTTTTACGTAAATTATTATACATTAACTGTGTTTACCAATAATTTAGCTTAAAAACATTTATTTTTTTCAATCTATCGAGTACTTTCGGGTAGTCTTGTGTAATGCAGTATTTTGTGTCTATTTAGGTATGGTTAACCTGAGTGCTGAAATCGTGGAAAAATATATGTTCTTAGCGCGCCTGAAATGGGCTGTCTGCACTCTCAAAGTGCATGTTGTTGCCAAATGTATTTCATATTCTGTAAACCTAGTTCATAGTTGTTAGTAATTATCTTATCAGACAGTGTTAAGCCGCTGAAATCCGAGTCTGAATCCGAGCTAATGTCGCTATACCTTGCTGTTTGTTTGTATTGGCATCACTGTGTGACGTCACAGGAAAATGGACGGGTGTATATAACGATGGTTAAAATCAGGCACTTTGAAGCTTTTTTTAGGGATATTGCGTGATGGGTAAAATTTTGAAAAAAACTTCGAAAAATAAAAGAAGCCACTGGGAACTGATTTTTAATAGTTTTAACCCTTCTGAAATTGTAATAATGTTCCCCTTTAAATGAGTTTTCCCTCTAAGGTTATATTTCTCCTCTTTAGTTGAGAAGAATTGTTGAACATTCTTGGGTAGCAGGTTATAGTTTGCTTTGTACACAGTTTTAGCCTTTATTCTTTACTGAATAAATAAATGTGCACAACATTGAAATCCCACTTTTAGCACACTATATAAGACTTATATTTAAAAAAGAAAAGAAAGAAACATAGCCTAAAAATCTTTGTAGCCTTAAACAGGTAATAAATAATAAATAAAGAACCAAACTAGACAACAAACTATTCTTATAAATAAAAACAACTGCGGAGGAGTTAAGATGTCTGATATTGTTTTGTAATTGCGATGTAATGGTGGTTATTTGACTGAAAACATCATTGACGAATGGCCGTCGTCTTACTTTCAGGGTCAATACGATATTTCGATGTGCGCAAACGTTTGGAGGGAGTCAGGCGAAGTCGCGGCATAAACATCCAGGCACGTTCTCACCTCCCTCGTTGCCCCCGATGATGGAATACACGATGGTTTGATTGACAGCAGCCGCCAGGATGACTCCCACGGGGGTTCCCACTGCAGCCTCCTCGCTCACGGGCGGAAACCTGGGAACATATCAGACCAGCCATCGTCAGGAACATTAAATATGTATACCAAGACTTGGGGGGCCTCCTCCTCCATCTTCTTCCTCGGGAGGCTCGAACGCCATCAACTGAGGTTTAAAATCTGTCAAGTGCGTCCAATTTAGCCATCCTTAGTAGCTGACAGCTTCCTATGTACTTCTTCTGTACCCTAAAAGACCTAATTATACATTAAAGAAGCACTAATTGGGCCAAACTTGCTCAAAAAAGTATGTTGCGAGAAAGTGAGGCAAAAATTATTTTACAGGTATAGAGCACATCTTTGCCAAACTATTTTAAAGCCGCCTACTCTAGGTGTTGATAAGCGAAGTAACGAGGCGATAGCTGATTGATTGAAGCATGTGTGCAAGTTATAGCTGGCTGGAGGACCAACACTCATTTAAGATGCAAGTAATTGTTATAAAACAAATGCATATGTCAATGGATAAATGTCAGCCTGAGTTGGCTGCCGAACAGCAAATAAATGACTTTTTTTTTTTTTTTTAAACAATGAATGCCTTGTCAAATATCAGGGAAAAAGCGGAAAAATAGGCTGGTGCAATTAGGCTGAAGGTGTCGGTGGCAAAAATACTTCCTGTCAAAGTTTTGTTCCAACACATAACATTGTATGAGAATTGAGTAGCCTGTCAACCCTAATAGGATTTGCAACTCTATTTGGGTCGTTAGCAAAAATTTAATTGATCAGCACTGAGAGGCCTTCAAGAGTCAATGCAGATTGAGAAAAAACATTTCAAAACATTTTTCAAAAACATGCAAAGCTAATTTTGCTCTGTTTAAAGACTAAATATTGTTTTTACCTCCTGCTTTCTATGGCAGTGTTTTTCAACCACTGTGCCGCGGCACACTAGTGTGCCGTGAGATACAGTCTGGTGTGCCGTGGGAGATTATCTAATTTCACCTATTTGGGTTAAAAATATTTTTAGCAAACCAGTAATTAATAACCTGCAAATAATGTGCCGTTGTTGAGTGTCAGTGCTGTCTAGAGAAGTGTTTTTCAACCTTTTTTGAGCCAAGGCACATTTTTTTCATAAAAAAAAATACGGGGCCACACCACCAGCAGAAAAGGTTAAAAAATTAAACTCCACCAGGTTGTCGTGCCTTATTTTGAGTTTGTTGTTGTTTCCTGTGTGTCGTGCTTTAGTTCTTGTCTTGCGCTGTTATTTTGGTGACCCTTCCTGTTTTGTTGGTGTTCTCCTGTAGCAGCTTCACGCCTTCCTTTGAGTGCTATTGCCCGCACCTGCTTTGTTTTCGCAATCAAGACTCTTTAAGTTGTGCGTACGCTATCCTTCTATGTGGGGACATTGTTGATTGTCATGTCATGTACGGGATGTGCTTTGTGGACGTCCTCTTTGCTCCACACGCTGTAAGTTTTTGCTGTCGTCCAGCATTCTGTGTTTGTTGACTTTGTAGCCAGTTCAGTTTTACTTTTGTTTTACATAGCCATTCCTATGCTTCAGTGCCTTTTCCTAGCGGGACTTGCCTTGTTATTTTTTGGTTTAAGCGTTACATATCTTTTTACCTGCACACTGTCTCCCGCTGTGCTCTGCATATTGGGATTACGACAAACCATCTTCGACGCGTTCCGACTTCTACAAAGCAATGAACTACCTGCTGCCACCTACTGGTATGGAGTATTACAAGATTACCCTGCCAAGCTCTACACAGCACAGGCACTAGACAACGGCACATTATTCTGATTATTGATTTGCAAAAAATATTTTTTGGACCAATTAGGTGAAGTTGCATAATTTCCCACGGCACACCAGACAATATTTCACGGCACACTAGTGTGGCGCGGCACAGTGGTTGAAAATCACTGGTCTAGAGCTCTCTTCCATATCAATAGGTGGCAGCAGGTAGCTAATTGCTTTGTAGATGTCGGGAACAGCGGGGGGCAGTGTACAGGTAAAAAGGTATCTAATGCTTAAACCAAAAATAAACAAAAGGTGAGTGCCCTTAGGAAAAGGCAATGAAAGTTAGGGAAGGCTATGCAGAACAAAACTAAAACTGAACTGGCTACAAAGTAAACAAAAACAGAATGCTGGACGACAGCAAAGACTTACTGTGGAGCAAAGACGGCGTCCACAATGTACATCCAAACATGACATGACAATCAACAATGTCCCCACAAAGAAGGATTAAAAACAACTGAAATATTCTTGATTGCTAAAACAAAGTAGATGCGGGACATATCGCTCAAAGGGAGACATGAAACTGCGACAGGAAAATACCAAAAATAGAGAAAAAGCCACCAAAATAGGAGTGCAAGACATAAACTAAAACACTACACACAGGAAAACAGCAAAAAAAGTCAAAATAAGTCAGGGGGTGATGTGACAGGTGGTGACAGTACACCTACTTTGAGACAAGAGCTATATTGATGTATGGTTGGTTATGGTTTAAAGTCATATCCAACAATTACGACAACGACTTTTCACTGTCAACTGAGTTAAATTTTTTAATGATTTCTGCTGGTGGTCTGCCTTCGGATTTTTTCAACGCAAAAAAGGATGAAAAACACTGCCCTAGAGTCATTGTCTGTGTTTTGTTGAGCACATTGGAACGTGCAAGAGGTTTCAAGTCCATCCAACTTGTGGACATTAATAACAGCGCCGACGTGTGATGTATTTGTCGGAAAGGTAATCGTGCGGACAACACATTATGTGTAAATATTCTCCTGTAAGCGGCGGTTGAGGAACAAAATAATCAGCGTGCACCACATGAACATGTGCAGGCAGACAAAAACAAGATAACATTACCTGGCATCGACTTACACCGGTGTCATCGATGATTCCACACGATAATGTCATAACATTATGAGCCTTTAAAACCCGGTGACACCCGATAATAAAAACTATGTGGCCGGCGAGATAGGAGTTGATTTTTGTCCCACACATGCACACACATACACAATGTATGTGCACACAGAATAATGAGGGTGGTGATAGATGTCGGCAATGATAACGCGGCTCTCTGAGGAGCTCTCTCTCTTATTGCCGGCGCCATTCTATTTTGTCTCACTCATTACGTGGTTCGCCTTTAAGCCACCTTTCTCCCTCGTCTCTTCTTTTATGATCCGTCATCTTCCCGCTCTTATTCTTTATTATGCTCTTTATTCTTTACTCTTCACACTCAGCATTGAGGCCTACAGCCCCAAGACTGCAAGGCCTCTTAAGTGCAATTACTCCACAGCCCTTCCTTTGACAGACTGTATAATGTACATATTACAGACATCTATCATATAACAGGGGCTATAGCAACACCTGACGTGTAGTGACTATGGTTTGTTTAAAAATTCCTGCTTCACGATTTAGGGTTATAGTGCCATCTGTTGCCCTGGCATGCACATGGCGGACTGTTTAAAGGGGAACATTATCACCAGACCTATGTAAGCGTCAATATATACCTTGATGTTGCAGAAAAAAAGACCATATATATTTTTAACCGATTTCCGAACTCTAAATGTTCCGCACACTTTACCGACGAAAGCTATGCTACGACAGAGATGGCAAGCATGAACCTAAGATGATCAAGAGAAGGATATCGACCCTAGCTTCCCTGGCCTGCTGACATCAACTCCAAAACTGGACAGATCAGCTTTCAGGAAAAGAGAACGGATGAGGGTATGTCTACAGAATATATTAATTGATGAAAACTTTATTCATTACTCGCGGTTTTACGTAAATTATTATACATAAACTGTGTTTACCAATAATTTAGCTTAAAAACATTTATTTTTTTCAATCATTCGAGTACATTCGGGGAGTCTTGTGTAATGCAGTATTTTGTGTCTATTTAGGTATGGTTAACCTGAGTGCTGAAATCGTGGAAAAATATATGTTCTTAGCGCGCCTGAAATGGGCTGTCTGCACTCTCAAAGTGCATGTTGTTGCCAAATGTATTTCATATGCTGTAAACCTAGTTCATGGTTGTTAGTTTCCTTTAATGCCAAACAAACACATACCAATCGTTGGTTAGAAGGCGATCGCCAAATTCGTCCTCGCTTTCTCCCGTGTCGCTGGCTGTCGTGTCGTTTTCGTCGGTTTCGCTTGCATACGGTTCAAATTGATATGGCTCAATAGCTTCAGTTTCTTCTTTAATTTCGTTTTCGCTACCTGCCTCCACACTACAACCATCCGTTTCAATACATGCGTAATCTGTTGAATCGCTTAAGCCGCTGAAATCCGAGTCTGAATTCGAGCTAATGTCGCTATACCTTGCTGTTCTATCCGCCATGTTTGTTTGTGTTGGCATCACTGTGTGACGTCACAGGAAAATGGACGGGTGTTTATAACGATGGTTAAAATCAGGCACTTTGAAGCTTTTTTTAGGGATATTGCGTGATGGGTAAAATTTTGAAAAAAACTTCGAAAAATAAAATAAGCCACTGGGAACTGATTTTTAATGGTTTTAACCCTTCTGAAATTGTGATAATGTTCCCCTTTAATGCAATTTAATGTACACCTTTATTTGACATGTCATTTGTGTGTTCAGCCTAACCTCAGATTTGGAAGAAAATTCTGCAAATAGTTTCTTATTGGGTGAGGAAGCCTGACTGTTCGGGGTTGCCTTGGCATGCACAAGACATACTGCAAATTGAGTTTTTCCTCAACACGCCGTTAGTGTGGACTTTTTAACCAAAGTATTTGTTTTAAAATACTGGCAAAAGCTTGTGTTGGTCTGACAAAGCTCCATGGTTAATCGTTTACAGCAACGCCATCTGTTGCCTTAGCGTGCAAGTAGGGATGGGTACCAAATCGGGTACTTTTTTTTGACACAGACCAAATACCACCAGTCCTACCGGGCACTGATTCACGTAAAACCCAACTGATCGTGACATCACTTGGCGATCACTCCAGTATCAATGAGAGCAGACTCACCCAAATGACCTCGAAGTAATGTTGCAATTTTAAATGCCAACAAAGGGTTTGATTTAAAAGAAGCTCCAGTGTAAGTCAAGCAAAAATATGCAAGCTTGTTGCTAAAAGTTTGGACACACCTTTTCATTCAATGCGTGTTCTTTATTTTTCGTGACTATTTACATTTACATTTACATAGATTGTCACTGAAGGCATCAAAACTAAGAATGAACACATGTGGAGTTATGTACTTAACTAAAACACAAACATGTTTTATATTCTAGTTTCTTCAAAATAGCCACCCTTTGCTCTGATTACTGCTTTGCACACTCTTGGCATTCTCTCCATGAGCTTCAAGCACACCTGTGAAGTGAAAACCAGTTCAGGTGACTACCTCTTGAAGCTTATGTAGAGAATGCCAATAAGTACTCAGAGCAAAGGGTGGCTAGTTAGAAGAAACTAGAATATAAAAACATGTTTTCAGTTATTTCACCTTTTTTTTGTTAAGTACATAACTCCACATGTGTTCATTCATAGTTTTGCTGCCTTCAGTGACAATCTACAATGCAAATAATAATGAAAATAAAGAAAACACATTGAATGAGAAGGTGTGTCCAAACCTTTGGCCTGTACTGTACATTATATATATATATATATATATATATATATATATATATATATACACATACATACATACATACATACATACATACATACATACATACATATATATATATTACATACATACATACATACATACATACATACATACATACATACATACATACATACATACATACATACATACATACATACATACATACATATATATATATATATATATATATATATGTCCGCCCTGAGATCGGTAGGTCGTGAGTTCAAACCCCGGCAGAGTCATACCAAAGACTATAAAAATGGGACCCATTACCTCCCTGCTTGGCACCCAGCATCACGGGTTAAAATTGGGGGTGAAATCACCAAAATGATTCCCGAGCGCGGTCACCGCTGCTGCTCACTGCTCCCCTCACCTCCCAGGGGATGGAACGAGGGGATGGGTCAAAAGCAGAGGGCAATTTCACCACACCTAGTGTGTGTGTGTGACTATCAGTGGTATTTTAGCTTTAATTTTTTAATACACATTGGCTTTTCTTTTGACCAGCCACCAGCATTCACGATTTTACAAATGCCGACTTCAACACCTCCACATTTGTTAATGAAAACTACATCTAATATGCATGTTACAATCAAACAGCTGGTGTGTAATAAATACAATACTTACAGTATTAACACTTTTTAGGGCACAAAACAAATACTGGACATGGACTGGAATTGCAACTTAATGTCATACCTGCAAACGATAATATGATGATATAAAACAGGATATAACAACTGGACAGCAGTTCTCATAATCAGCTCATTTAAAAAAAATAGATTTTATTACCAAAACAATTAATATTTAGTAACACACACAAAAGTACCGAAAATTGGTACTGGTGAGTACCGGTATCGATTCCTAGTTACCGTATCGGTTCAAATGTGAACAGTACCCGTCCCTACATGCACGTAACATACTGCAAATGCAATTTAGCATCTCATTACTATGTCATTTTAGCTTCAAATTGGAGGAAAATGTTTTAAAAATACAAGCAGCCAATCTTATACAGTTCAGGCCCTCCCGTTTCCTGACTTTCTGGAGCATATTTAATTATTTATTTTTCTCGATAATAATTAAAAAACATGTCTTTCTTCAAATTTCTCAAGCTGTAAATTACAATACAATGAATGTCCATAACAGTTTGCATTTGAGCTTACAACAATAAAGAATCAAGTAACTTGAGTGCATAAAAAACACTCAGGAGTATTCAGTCCAAACAAGGCTGTCACATCCTTGTGTGAGTGATAAAAATACCCTATTTGTACTCCCTGGAACTTTCCCCTCTTGCCACATCCTACCTCTCCCGACTCCAGCACATTTGTTCACAACCTCTTCATTTTTGCCTGTCAATCATTCCTCTTTAGTTTGCGCAAGCTCTCAAAACTCTTCATGCTTTTTCCGTCAAGCAGCCAGAGCCAGCGTCTCAACATTTGTCTTCCTCCTCCTCCTCCTCGCTCCTTGCCCTTGACAGAGCTGCGGTAATTGCCAAAAAACGACAATCAAATGGCTTAAAAGCCGCTTTGAACCTGAGTGGTATCGCTGTGGAAAGCCGCAGTGTGCTTGAGAACAAATAGGACGCCAAGGAAAGCACAATCAACCAGCCCTAACGACTACGTCGCACAACACAGCAGCAACACAACCACTGTTGTAATAGCGGTAAGGACAACTGCTTTTTAAACAACTGTAACAACAATTTTGTATATAATTTAAAGCACACTTATAGGTAGATAAACCTGCTGGACAGGACCCTAAGCGGGGTTTTATTTTGTGGCCCTCCCTTCCATTACAACTTTTTTTTTAAATTAAAAGTTAAAGTTAAAGTTAAAGTACCAATGATTGTCACACACACACACTAGGTGTGGTGAAATTTGTCCTCTGCATTTGACCCATCCCCTTGTTCACCACCTGGGAGGTGAGGGGAGCAGTGAATCATTTTTGGTGATTTAACCCCCAATTCCAACCCTTGATGCTGAGTGCCAAGCAGGGAGGTAATGGGTCCCATTTTTATAGTCTTTGGTATGACTCGGCCGGGGTTTGAACTCACAACCTACCGATCTCAGGGCGGACACTCTAACCACTAGGCCACTGAGTAGAAATGTAAAATAATAGTTAAGACTTTTTCAATCAAACTTGAATTTAATTTGATGCACGTTTTGGAGTAAAATCCATTCGTAGGAAATAGTGCATATCTTTCTGACACTCCTGCGGCCAGGATTCGATCCCAGTACGATTGTTTACCAGCATAGCACCGGGGATAATGCAATTATGCGGGGGAATATATATATATATATATATATATATATATATATATATATATATATATATATATATATATATATATATATATATATATATATATATATATATATATTCTTATATATTATATATATAGGGCAGCACGGTGGGAGATATATATATATATATATATATATATATATATATTCTTATATATTATATATATAGGGCAGCACGGTGGGAGAGGGGTTAGTGCATCCGCCTCACAATACGAAGGTCCTGAGTAGTCTTGGGTTCAATCCCAGGCTCGGGATCTTTCTGTATGGAGTTTGCATGTCCTCCCCGTGACTGCGTGGGTTCCCTCCGGGTACTCCGGCTTCCTCCCACCTCCAAAGACATGCACCTGGGGATAGGTTGATTGGAAACACTAAATTCGCCCTAGTGTGTGGATGTGAGTGTTGTCTGTCTATCTGTGTTGGCCCTGCGATGAGGTGGCGACTTGTCCAGGGTGTACCCCGCCTTCCGCCCGATTGTAGCTGAGATAGGCTCCAGCGCCCCCCGCGACCCCAAAAGGGAATAAGAGGTAGAAAATGGATGGATGGATTATATATATACTGTATATATGTACAGTATAGGCCATAAGTTTTGACACAGCTTTTCATTTAATGCATTTTCTTTATTTTCATGACTATTTACATTGTAGATTGTCACTGAAGGCATCAAAACTATGAATGAACACGTGTAGTTATGTACTTAACAAAAAAAAAAGGTGAAATAACAGAATACATGTTTTATATTCTGGCTTCTTCAAAATAGCCACCCTTTGCTCTGATTACTGTTTTGCACACTCTTGGCATTCTCTCGATGAGCTTCAAGACGTAGTCACCTGAAAGGGTTTTCACTTCACAGGTGATGCCTTCGGTGACAATCTACAGTGTAAATAGTCATGAAAATAAAGAAAACGCATTGAAATAGAAGGTGTGTCCAAACGTTTGGCCTGTATATATTCTTATTAGTGACTGACCAGTAAGGGGGTCCCCACATCTGCGGTCCCCTCCAAGGTTTCTCATCGTCATCCCATTGGGTTGAGTTTTTTCTTGCCCTGATGTGGGATCTGAGCAGAGGATGACGCTGTGGCTTGGGCAGCCCTTTGAGACACTTGTGATTTAGGGCTATATAAGTAAACTTTGATTGATTGACAAGGGGCTGGGAATACATTTGCAGGAAAATCATATTATAAGCGGACCCTAAGCACAGCGCGTGATCTGCGTATAGGGAGGGGCGGCCCAGCAGATGGAAGCTTTCAGGAGGTTGCCTACAGCCACAGCTTTTCAGAGACATCTCGTCTTTGTTTTTGTTTTAGACCACACACCTTGAAACTATAGAAGACTGTGCGGTTAACTGAATAAATAACTAAAAGCTAGCCATGCTATTCCTTGTTCTTACCTTTGATTAAATCCTCTCCACACCACTTCATCAATCTCTCTCAGTATCCATTATCTTTTGCCACCCATTTTTATTACACACTTGACAGAAGAGCTTCATCTGCTAATTAGTTATTGGGGTCAGATCACAATCAGGCTCATTGCCAAGTTCCCTGGTGTCCACCATAAACTCAAGGAAAGAACTACTACGGCTACTATTTATTGTCGTTGCATTTGCAGTTGCAGCTTTTAATAATGTCGTGAATGAAAAACCTTCCCCCCAATAGACAAAACCCATACGTCCCAGTTATACGCCCACAAGTTTGTAAAAAAAAAAAAAAAAAAAAAAAAAAAAAAAATATATATATATATATATATATATATATAAATATATAAACAAACACAAAAAGACTCTGCTACACACCTTAAAATAAAGCTCTACCAACTATTCAGCAAATTGGCTAACCTACTGTAGCATGATGTTGCTGTTAAAAAGTGGGTGTAATGTCAGCAATGTAGCTCACATAGTTAGGCTAAAGTTGCTAATTCTGTATCCTCCAGTTCTACTTCTTAATGTTACGTTGTTGCATGTGATATATTTTACTACCTAAGTGCAGTGTACAGCAGTACCTCAACTTACGATCTTAATTTGAGCTCTTAACGCAAATCAACATCTGCTTGGCCAACTACGAAACAGCAGCATTTGAACATGCAACATGCCTTTTAAACAAACTTGTAAAAAATAATTGTTGGGGCGGGGGCCTGCGGACCTGCAGCGAAGCGGGGTGTGCCAGGACCGGCTTCGAGATCAGCGACAGGAACCTGGGCCTGATTATCTAATCACCTGTCGCTCTGTTAAAAGGCAGCAGCCGGGAGGAGAGAGAGAGTGTGGGAGATGGAGTAAGAGCGAGAGCGAGCCTGAGACGGACACAAAAAAAAAACAATTGCTGGAAAGCAAGAGACAGACTTCATTGAAAAATAAAACTGTATTGTGAACCTGGACCGGGCTGTCATGTCAGTGCTTGGTGGTCCGAAGAACCCCCTGGAGGGCAACTTCCACAATAATATTGTATAAAAACAATACTAGGGATGTAAGATAATGGCTTTTTGCCGATATCCGATATTCCGATATTGTCCAACTCTTTAATTACTGATATCAACCAATATCGATATCAACCGATATATGCAGTCGTGGAATTAACACATTATTATGCCTAATTTGGACAACCAGGTATGGTGAAGATATGGTCCTTTTTTTGAAAATTGATCAAATAAGATAAATAAATTAAAAACATTTTCTTGAATAAAAAAGAAAGTAAAACAATAAAAAAACAGTTACAAAGAAACTAGTATTTAATGAAAATGAGTAAAATTAACTGTTAAAGGTTAGTACTATTAGTGTGTGCTTACGGACTGTATCCCTTGCAGACTGTATTGATATATATTGATATATAATGTAGGAACCAGAATATTGATAACAGAAAGAAACAACCCTTTTGTGTGAATGAGTGTGAATGAGTGTAAATGGGGGAGGGAGGTTTTTTGGGTTGGTGCACTAATTGTAAGTGTATCTTGTGTTTTTTATGTTGATTTAATATAAAAAAATAAATAAAAAACAAAAACAAAAAAAAACTATACCAATATTAAAAAAAACGATACCAATAATTTCCGATATTACATTTTAACGCATTTATCGGTCGATAATATCCGCAGGCCGATATTATCGGACATCTCTAAATGTAATAACATACAGGAATTATTTTGTAGAGACTTCCACAGTATCTCCATCTAGCTGCTTCTCCGTCAGAGACACCATCATCAGCTTTTCCACATTTTCATTAATAAATGTCCGCGATTTAGATATCATTTTAACAATCTCAGCTGCTGTTAGACTCAATTTGCTTCATTAGAACACGCTCAGTCGTGTTTTTTATTTAATGATTTCTTTCTGTAATTCAATAAGACTTAGACTTCCTTTTATTGTCATTCAAATTTGAACTTTACAGTACAGATAAGAACATTGTGTTGCATTGGGGACGGCGTGGCGCAGTGGAAGAATGGCCGTGCGCGACCCGAGGGTCCCTGGTTCAATCCCCACCTAGTACCAACCTCGTCATGTCCGTTGTGTCCTGAGCAAGACACTTCACCCTTGCTCCTGATGGGTGCTGGTTAGCGCCTTGCATGGCAGCTCCCTCCATCAGTGTGTGAATGTGTGTGTGAATGGGTAAATGTGGAAGTAGTGTCAAAGCGCTTTGAGTACCTTGAAGGTAGAAAAGCGCTATACAAGTACAACCCATTCATCATTTAACCCATTTATTAGCTCGTTGTAGTACAGGATAAAAAGAGCAAAAAGGTGCAGATATAAATAAATAGATTACTGTACAGATAAATATATTGCACTTTTGCATATGCATCCACATTTATGAATATAAATATAAATATCCTCCACTTCTTCTCAGCATTGTCTTCACACCCACTTCCTTCCTTCTCATGGTTGGAAAACAATATCTAGCTATAAGCCGAAGCGAGCAAGTAAGACCAGATGATTTGTTCGAATATTACTGGGTTCATTGTGACATTTGCTATGCCAACTAATGGCGGGGATGCTTGTAACTCAACTTTTTGCTTGCAACTTAAAGCATAACAACTCGGTGAGAAACAGCTCTTACCTTAAAACAGGGGTGTCAAACTAATTTTACATCAGGGGCCACATGGAGAAAAATTTACTCCCAAGTGGGCCGGACTGGTAAAATCACGGCACGATAACTTAGAAATAAAGACAACTTCAGATTGTTTTCTTTGTTTAAAAATAGAACAAGCACATTCTGAAAATGTACAAATCATAATGTTGTTGGGTTTTTTTTTTACACTTACATGTTGCAGTTAACAGTATTCTATCTTTGTTTGTCGGTATTTATACTTTCTGAATAAATTATGTGATAATGTGCGTCAGACAACTCATTGCTGTTAATTTTCAATCTATCAAGATACAAATAAATATCAAAATCAAATTACAGGATGTTATTCGTGTAGTTTACTCATTTTCAGGTGTACTAACATCATGTGGTTTATTTTGTTTACATATGTAGCATCATCTACAAAGATACAAAGAATTGCTATTGCGACATCTAAAGTTAAAGTAAAAGTTAAAGTTAAGTTAAAGTACCAATGATTGTCACACACACATTAGGTGTGGTGAAATTATTCTCTGCATTTGACCCATCACCCTTGATCACCCCCTGGGAGGTGAGGGAAGTAGTGAGCAGCAGCGGTGGCCGCGCCCGGAAATCATTTTTGGTGATTTAACCCCCAATTCCAACCCTTGATGCTGAGTGTCAAGCAGGGAGGCAACAGGTCCCATTTTTATAGTCTTTGGTATGACTCGGCCGGGATTTGAACTCACAACCTACCGATCTCAGGGCGGACACTCTAACCACTAGGCCACTGAGTAGGTGGACACTAGTGGACACATTTAGAACAGATATTTCTTTCATTTAAAAATTTCAGCTCATTTTTATACTTGGCAAACTCATCCCGCGGGCCGGATAAAACCTGTTTGCGGGCCTGATCCTGCCCTCGGGCCGTACGTTTGACACCCCTGCCTTAAAGGGGAACATTGTCACCAGACCTATGTAAGCGTCAATATATACCTTGATGTTGCAGAAAAAAACCCATATATTTTTTTAACCGATTTCTGAAGTCTAAATGGGTGAATTTTGGCGAATTAAACGCCTTTCTAATATTCGCTCTCGGAGCGATGACGTCACAACGTGGCGTCACATCGGGAAACAATCCGCCATTTTCGCAAACACCGAGTCAAATCAGCTCTGTTATTTTCCGTTTTTTCGACTGTTTTCCGTACCTTGGAGACATCATGCCTCGTCGGTGTGTTGTCGGAGGGTGTAACAACACGAACAGGGACGAATTCAAGTTGCACCAGTGGCCCAAAGATGCGAAAGTGGCAAGAAATTGGACGTTTGTTCCGCACAGTTTACCGACGAAAGCTATGCTACGACAGATGGCAAGAATGTGTGGATATCCTGCGACACTCAAAGCAGATGCATTTCCAACGATAAAGTCAAAGAAATCTACCGCCAGACCCCCATTGAATCTGCCGGAGTGTGTGAGCAATTCAGGGACAAAGGACCTCGGTAGCACGGCAAGCAATGGCGGCAGTTTGTTCCCGCAGACGAGCGAGCAAAACCCCCTATCGACCCTAGCTTCCCTGGCCTGCTGACATCAACTCCAAAACTGGACAGATCAGTTTTCAGGAAAAGAACGCGGATGAGGGTATGTCTACAGAATATATTAATTGATGAAAATTGGGCTGTCTGCACTCTTAAAGTGCATGTTGTTGCCAAATGTATTTCATATGCTGTAAACCTAGTTCATAGTTGTTAGTTTCCTTTAATGCCAAACAAACACATACCAATCATTGGTTAGAAGGCAATCGCCGAATTCGTCCTCGCTTTCTCCCGTGTCGCTGGCTGTCGTGTCGTTTTCGTCGGTTTCGCTTGCATACGGTTCAAACCGATATGGCTCAATAGCTTCAGTTTCTTCTTCAATTTCGTTTTCGCTACCTGCCTCCACACTACAACCATCCGTTTCAATACATTCGTAATCTGTTGAATCGATTAAGCCGCTGAAATCCGAGTCTGAATCCGAGCTAATGTCGCTATACCTTGCTGTTCTTTCCGCCATGTTTGTTTGTGTTGGCATCACTATGTGACGTCACAGGAAAATGGACGGGTGTTTATAACGATGGTTAAAATCAGGCACTTTGAAGCTTTTTTTAGGGATATTGGTGATGGGTAAAATTTTGAAAAACACTTCGAAAAAAATAATAAGCCACTGGGAACTGATTTTTAATGGTTTTAACCATTCTGAAATTGTGATAAGGTTCCCCTTTAAAACAACTAAGTAGGAGCACTCTAAGTTGAGACACAAAACTGTGTGTTCCCTTTTGGACTTACTAAAAGCCCTTTTAAACCATCTAAAATCCAGCATGAAGGCTACACTTTGGCACTTCCAATGCACTATGCTGTGAACTCTGAGACTTATGTGTTGAAAACAAATATAATATTGGACCTTTGATTTTTTTTGATTTTTTCTTCTTTTTTTTTTAATTGACATCCAGCATCAGACATTCCTATCCATTACATCATATTCACATAAATCATATATATATTGTCTGCCCTAAATGTCAAGATATTTTTGTTTATATCCCACCCATACCCCCCACCCCCCCTAAAAAGAAAGAAACAACAACAAAAAACAAAGTAATATCTACAAATACATCAATTAAAAAAACAAAGAAAAAAAGAAAAATAAAGAAAAATAAATAATAATATCCATCCATCCATTTTCTACCGCTTATTCCCTTTGGGGTCGCAGGGGGCGCTGGAGCCTATCTCAGTTACAATCGGGCGGAAGGCGGGGTACACCCTAGACAAGTCGCCACCTCATCGCAGGGCCAACACAGATAGACAGACAACATTCACACTCACATCCACACACTAGGGCCAATTTAGTGTTGCCAATCAACTTATCCCCAGGTGCATGTCTTTGGAAGTGGGAGGAAGCCGGAGTACCCGGAGGGAACCCACGCAGTCACGGGGAGGACATGCAAACTCCACACAGAAAGATCCCGAGCCCGGGATTGAACCCAAGACTACTCAGGACCTTCGTATTGTGAGGCAGATGCACTAACCCCTCTGCCACCGTGAAGCCCTTAAATAATAATACATTAATAATAATAGTAATCAGAAATAAAAATATATAAAACAGATACATCTATATATATATATATATATATATATATATATATATATATATATATATATATATATATATATTTATACCCACACATACATATATATATAAATATACACATACATATATATACATACATACATATAGGGGGTAATCCCTTTTTTTTTTTTTGCAATACAATCACTAATTCGAAAAATTAAAGTCAGGTTTATGGGGCGTTACATAGTTGACCCAATTTTCCCAGTATGAAGTAAATTTCTCCAATTTATAATTAATAAAGGCGGTTATCTTCTCCATTTTATATATGAATATTGGACCTTTGAAAACAACTACAAAAGATAATCTAAAGATGATGATAACAATGAGCACTCAGGTGGTGTGCAAAGGCTAATAGAGAGTCTGAACATGTAGCCTCCATAGCGGGAGTGGGCAGTGGGGGTCCTGGACCTTGCTGATGAGGCCAGCAGGAGACCCGACGAATATAGAGATTTTTGGCTGTGATGATCTCCAGCAAGACATGCATTTCAATAACGGTGTCCTTTTAAGCATTTGCTCCTGTTATCTTCTGGCCAAAAAAATTTATTTTTGTGACTTGAAAATGCCGTCGTGGGATATATTTTAATGAGATCCAACGCGAAGGAGGTGAGAATTCAAACGGACAAGCGCGGTGTAGAAGGGAGAGCATCTGTTCTCAGTTGTCATACCAAGACAGAGGTTGTGTTTAGCGTCACTCAGCCTGCCCATCACACTGACTGCTCCTCGGCCATCCGTGGAGGCTTTACCTTCTGCTTCAGTACTGACACGTCGCCAGCTCATCTGCCACTTTAAATGTCCTGCCTGCGCCTTACCGCGGCTACCCATCAACGTGAACTATCTCTACGCACCTTTTCCTCTAAACCCACGCCTGCTATTGTAGCTTGATTGCACAGTCTTTGCCTTGTAGCTCGCTCTCTCACATTCTCTCTTTAGCACTGCAGTCTTGTCATTGCCTTCCCTAATGGCTTTTTCAAGACGTCACGAGTACAGGAACTTGAAGAGAGGAAATATCAGTCCGCAGTAGCGTTGACTCGGATTGCAGTGATGAGAACATTTTTATTTTAGGGCAACAGTTCAGTTCATTTCGGTACATGCATACGATACAATGTAATGCATCACATATTTCCGGTTGTTTCATTACAGCACGTCCGAAAAGGAGTAGGAAGAAGCTGAGCTTATTTAATCCAACCCCCTTTTTCAAACCATAGCAATTTTATCCCATCTCCTTGTTCTCTGTAGCAGAAAAGTGAATAAAAACCAAATAAATAGGGTTCAAGATGTTCATCATAATTCTTGTTCTGTGTACTTTGTGAACACTTGTAGTTTGAACAGTCTCTTAAAGTGAATCAAATTGGTGCTTTGTTTGATTTCTTTGGTTAATTCATTCCATAATTTAATTCCACAAACGGATATTTTGAAGGTTTTAAGTGTTGTATACAAATGTTTTAAATTAGGTTATATGTCTCCTCTTTTGTTGAGATTAATTGTTGTACATTCTTGGGTAGCAGGTTATAGTTTGCTTTGTACATAATTTTAGCTGTTTGCAAATGCACCTTGACGCGAATCCCTTAGAGGTGATGGACGGATAGGCAGCGCCTGAAGAGCTGCAGCCTGCCACCGAAGCCCCCACTCCCTCCCCTCTGTTGCAAGTCTTGAGATTTATGTTGTAATATGTATATGTGCTTTGCTATGGAGGTTTTTTTCCCACTTCAGACTGGGCCCCCTTAGAGGCCTACTGAAACCCACTACTACCGACCACGCAGTCTGAGAGTTTATACATCAATGATGAAATCTTAACATTGCAACACATGCCAATACGGCCGGGTTAGCTTACTAAAGTGCAATTTTAAATTTCGAGCGAAATATCCTGCTGAAAACGTCTCGGTAAGATGACGCCTGCGCGTGACGTCACGGATTGTAGAGGACATTTTGGGACAGCATGGTGGCCAGCTATAAAGTCGTCTGTTTTCATCGCAAAATTCCACAGTATTCTGGACATCTGTGTTGGCGAATCTTTTGCAATTTGTTCAATGAACAATGGAGACAGCAAAGAAGAAAGCTGTAGGTAGGAAGCGGTGTATTGCGGCAGGTGTTGTGCCGGATAACGCACCCCCGCCGTAGAATGCACCTTCTGACTGTTTTGCCGGATAACACAGCCGGTGTTTCATTGTTTACATTCCCGGAAGATGACAGTCAAGCTTTACCATTGGCCTGTGGAGAACTGGGACAACAGAGACTCCTACCAGGAGGACTTTGAGTTGGATGCGCAGACGCGGTACCGTGAGTACGCATGCAGCTGCGGCTTCCAAACATTTGATCGCTTGCCCGTACGTGCGTGCCGCTATGTGCATGTCACGTACGTAACTTTGGGAAAATATATGTGCTGTATGAACTTTGGGGAGGTGAACGGTACTTTGAGCTGTGGGATTGAGTGTGTTGTGCAGGTGTTTGGCGGGTTATATGGACGGGAGGGGGAGGTGTTTGTTATGCGGGATTCATTTGTGGCATATTAAATATAAGCCTGGTTGTGTTGTGGCTAATAGAGTATTGTGTTTATTTACTGTTTTAGTCATTCCCAGCTGAATATCAGGTCCCACCCGCCTCTCACAGCATCTTCCCTATCTGAATCGCTCCCACTGCCCTCTAGTCCTTCACTTTTACTTTCCTCATCCACGAATCTTTCATCCTCGCTCAAATAAATGGGGAAATTGTCGCTTTCTCGGTCCGAATCGCTCTCGCTGTTGGTGGCCATGATTGTAAACAATGTGCGGATGTGAGGAGCTCCACAACCTGTGACGTCACGCGCAAATCGTCTGCTACTTCCGGTATAGGCAAGGCTTTTTTATCAGCGACCAAAAGTTGAGAACTTTATCGTCGATGTTCTCTACTAAATCCTTTCAGCAAAAATATGGCAATATCGCGAAATGATCAAGTATGACACATAGAATGGACCTGCTATCCCCGTTTAAATAAGAAAATCGCATTTCAGTAGGCTTTTAGGAACCCAGTCTAGATTGTATTTTTTTACTCATCCTCCCCCAGCGTTTATCTTTTTCCCATCTTTTGCGGGGCGCCTTGTGGCGACCCATCAGCGTTCCTGTTCTGTAACAATGTACACTGCTTGTTTGTCTTGAACGGGTTTGTGCTGAAAATCTAATTTCCCCTCGGGGATTAATAAAGTATTATCTAATCGAATGTAAATTGTTGAATTTCAATCATTTTGATTCAATAAATAAAGGGTTTGTATGTTCTCTATATCCAGCATTATATATTATTCTAATTGATCTTTTTTGTAACACAGTTAGTGAATGAAGCGCACATTTGTACTTGTTTCCCCATATTTCTACACAATAACTCAGATATGGTAACACAAGTGAGCAGTAGAGAATATGAAGTGATTTTTGGTCTAGAACATGTTTTGCTTTATTCATTATTGACGTGTTTCTTGGGTATCAAAGTCCCAGCCTGCGGACCAGATTCGGCCTGGGGAAGTTTTTTATTCTGGCCCCACGAGGCCATTTCAAAATAAAAAATAGCATGCCGAATTTTAGCCAATAAGAATCAGCCTAGAAATGTTATACGTATACACTCTATTTAATACACACAAATGTTTGGAGACAACAGTAGTAGTGATAAGTGACATCTGGCTTAAATGCTCACTTGATCAAGGGAGTCAGTGGAGGATGATGTAAAAAGGGGGCGCGGCCAGTGGGGGTTGACGTCACAAGCAGTGGCATCAGAACGAGGTGGGTGTTCTTGTTTAAACATTAAGTAAAGCTGTCAGCCAGGCTATGAGGTAACACAAAAAAGGTAGAATAAATTATTTGTATTTAATATAGATTTTATCTTATCTTGGTATGCGCATAACACCAACGTGCAACATACAGTGACTAAAAATGCTGCATTTTTATGCAGCACTGGATCCATTTGCGAGTGTGGTGACCAGGTGAATCTATATCATGTTTATAAAGTTTATATTCAAATGTGTCTGGGGAAAAAAAAAAAAGTGTCAACCTCAAGACATACTAAAAAGTGTACATTATCAAAGATAAATTATGGTACTCAATAGAGGGTAGGGTATAGTTTAATTTGCAATCTGTGAACGCAGGCAGACAGACTCAAAATAACGGGTTATTAAAGTCACCGTGGGGCAAAATGTACGCACATTTTACAACAAAGCATATGTAATACATATAATCTAGAGCAGTGTTTTTTGGTATCCGAGAGGGATGCCCAAAAATATCTGTTTCTCAGCTATGTGCCGCAGCGGTACTCAGTTATAATACACTTTTCCACCACTTGTGGCAGTAATGACAATATCAAACAAAGAGAAGAAATCTGGCGCTTAAGTCATAGAAAAGTTTTTTAAGCGCAAGAAATATGACTAAAGTGGTGAAGCTGTATTTTTGCACTTTAATTTAATCGACAGTTTTGTTAAGAAACATTCATTATTATTTTTGTTTATTTTAGCCCAAAATAATTGTATGAAAATGTTTTTTTCGCCATTAATTTATGAGTCCCTTCTTATGGAGTATATTTGATTTGTACTTATTTTTTTATAATCAGCCTGACCTAACCCTAAGGTTTATGTGTAAATAATAATCTTTCTATAATAATAATCGTTGCATTTCATTTGACAAAGTTGTAAACTTTAAGTAGGTTAGATATAATTATTGAATTATAATTATTTAATTGTAATAATATTTTACTGGGCCCTCGGCCCATCTGTAGTGGTAGATTTGGGCTCCTATGTAAAAAAGGTTAAGAACCCCTTATCTACACCACAGGGAAGTGTTTTAAATGTAGATGAAAATCCTCATCGGTCGCCTTTAATTAATCTTTATTAGTTTGAATGGTTACATAAAAACGAGTGCAGAAGGTAATTCGGAAGAAAAAAAATCTGTCCACTCACATCCATTAAAGATGACAAAATGAAGATGGTCATGTATCTAACAGGATTGGTCATTCTTGCTGGACTTTTGAGCTCTATTTAATCTAAATGAAACAACTAAATAAGATTGTTAAAGAGATGGATTTTTTTTATTTATTTATCAGACTTTACACTTTTTCTTAATGAGCTGAGTCAGATAGAAGGGATTACTTTTCCAGCCTAGTGTGTGTGTGTGTGTGTGTGTGTGTGTGTGTGTGTGTGTGTGTGTGTGTGTGTGTGTGCTACAAAGCGAACTATTTTATCAGCTCCAAGAGCGAGATTAAAGAGTGCGCCTGTGGAGTCGCAATGAATTAACGGCGGATCAATTCGCTAGAAGTAATAGATGCATCACTCAATTTACCGACGACTGCTCTGAATTTTTCATTGCTCATCTGGATGATAGAGTAAATCCCGGGACATTTGCAAGGAAATTCCGGAAAAATAATCCGTGCCACATGTCCGATCCATCCAGTGCTCTCTTGGCGTAAAGAAGTGCGTTGATGATGCAAGACAAAGCAACCTGTTGCCACATCAGGGCTTCACAAGAATCACAAGTCTTCGACGCTTAAGAGGTGATCTAATTAGAGCTATTAGGACAGTAAAAGGAATAAAGTGACAGTCGAGGGAAGAAGCCTAAACACCAAAAACACACACACACACACACACACACACACACACACACACACACACACACACACACACACACACACACACACACACACACACACACACACACAGAACTGACGCCCGCTGTTGTTTTAAATAATATTTGAGAAGGTGGTCCTAGTGCAGGGGTCAGCAACCTGCGGCTCTCGAGCCGCATGCGGCTTTGTTTTAGTGTGTTTTTTGTTTGAGGACAAACATGACACAGACCTTCCCGATTGTTAGAAAGCCCACTGTTTAATATGTTTGTGTGTATGCTTCAATGATTAGAGTATTTGGTGAACATCGTTTTTGTCCTACTAATTTCGGCAGTTCTTGAACTCACCACAGTGTAGACTGTGACGCAACAGTTTGTTTACATGTCAAATCTTCCACTACTTCTTTGTCTCATTTTGTCCACCAAATGTTTCATACTGTGTGTGAATGCACAAAGGGGCGCTTTGTTGATGTTATTGATTTGCTGGTGTGTAAATCAGGCATATTTGGTCAGTGCTTGACTGCAAGCTAATCAATGCTAACATGCTATTTAGGCTAGCTGTATGTACATATTGCATCATTATGCCTCATTTGTAGCTATATTTGAGCTTATTTAATATCCTTTACTTGTATCTTCTTTGTATATAATTTAGTTTGGCATATCTCATGACACATTATCTGTATGTAATATTGGCTGCATTTTTGATAGTTGTTTGTGTGCCATGTTGTTCCAGACCACAGCAAACATCACCTAGCTTGCCAAAGATTGTAATAAATCTATTACAAGAAGACAGCCTTCTGTTTCCTTTAACTTGGACACACACATCTACACCTTTGGCCAATAAAAGCCAGTCATTTCCAGGAGTTATCTCAACCTCTGAGTAGCCTCTGATTTACTAATGGTTTCTAATGTTGTAAAAATGTGTAGAATAAATATTACATTTCAACATTTTTATCAACAAAGATTTGCGTCAGCCTGCGACACATAGTCATTTTGATAGTAGACTAATATACAAACCCCGTTTCCATATGAGTTGGGAAATTGTGTTAGATGTAAATATAAACAGAATACAATGATTTGCAAATCCTTTTCAACCCATATTCAGTTGAATATGCTACAAAGACAACATATTTGATGTTCAAACTCATAAACTTTATTTTTTTTTGCAAATAATAATTTACTTAGAATTTCATGGCTGCAACACGTGCCAAAGTAATTGGGAAAGGGCATGTTCACCACTGTGTTACATGGCCTTTCCTTTTAACAACACTCAGTAAACGTTTGGGAACTGAGGAGACACATGTTTTAAGCTTCTCAGGTGGAAGTCTTTCCCATTCTTGCTTGATGTACAGCTTAAGTTGTTCAACAGTCCGGGGGTCTCCGTTGTGGTATTTTAGGCTTCATAATGCGCCACACATTTTCAATGGGAGACAGGTCTGGACTACAGGCAGACCAGTCTAGTACCCGCACTCTTTTACTATGAAGCCACGTTGATGTAACACGTGGCTTGGCATTGTCTTGCTGAAATAAGTAGGGGCGTCCATGGTAACGTTGCTTGGATGCCAACATATGTTGCTTCAAAACCTGTATGTACCTTTCAGCATTAATGGCGCCTTCACAGATGTGTAAGTTACCCACGTCTTGGGCACTAATACACCCCTATACCATCACAGATGCTGGCTTTTCAACTTTGCGCCTATAACAATCTGAATGGTTCTTTTCCTCTTTGGTCCGGAGGACACAACGTCCACCGTTTCCAAAAACAATTTGAAATGTGGACTCGTCAGACCACAGAACACTTTTCCACTTTGTAACAGTCCATCTTAGATGAGCTCAGGCCCAGCGAAGCCGACGGCGTTTCTGGGTGTTGTTGATAAACGGTTTTCGCCTTTCATAGGAGAGTTTTAACTTGCACTTACAGATGTAGCGACCAACTGTAGTTACTGACAGTGGGTTTCTGAAGTGTTCCTGAGCCCATGTGGTGATATCCTTTGCACACTGATGTCGCTTGTTGATGTAATACAGCCTGAGGGATCGAAGGTCACGGGCTTAGCTGCTTACGTGTAGTGATTTCTCCAGATCCTCTGAACCCTTTGATGATATTACGGACCGTAGACGGTGAAATCCCTAAATTCCTTGCAGTAGTTGGTTGAGAAAGGTTTTTCTTAAACTGTTCAACAATTTGCTCACGCATTTGTTGACAAAGTGGTGACCCTCGCCCCATCCTTGTTTGTGAATGACTGAGCATTTTGTGGAATCTACTTGTATACCCAATCATGGCACCCACCTGTTCCCAATTTGCCTGTTCACCCGTGGAATGTTCCAAATAAGTGTTTGATGAGCATTCCTCAACTTTATCAGTATTTATTGCCACCTTTCCCAACTTCTTTGTCACGTGTTGCTGGCATCAAATTCTGAAGTTAATGATTATTTGCAAAAAAAAAATGTTTATCAGTTTGAACATCAAATATGTTGTCTTTGTAGCATATTCAACTGAATATGGGTTGAAAATGATTTGCAAATCATTGTATTCCGTTTATATTTACATCTAACACAATTTCCCAACTCATATGGAAACAGGGTTTGTAGCTAATATAAACATCAGTGTACTTACACAGGCCATGCTTCCCAGTGTAGAGAGTACAATTGTTAAATACCAACTACGATGGACAGGGCATGTCGTAAAAAATGACGAAAGACTGCCAAAACAGATGTTGTACTGTCAGCTAAATGAAGGGAAAATAAATGTTGGTGGGCAGAGAAAACGCTACAAGGATTGCTTAAAGAAGACATTGAAACGATGTGAAATAGATACTACAACTGGGAAGACCTTGCAAAAGACAGAATAACATGGAGAGTTGCAGTCAGTGAAGGAGTGACAAAGTATAGGGAGAAAAGAACATCTATGATACTTGAAAAAAGGAGAAGGAGACTGGAAAGAAGAGTCATGCCAAAATGTACAGTATATTACCACCTGGTCTGATCTGTCCCATATGCGGCAGAAACTTCAAAGCTCGTATTGGCTTGTACAGTCACTACAGAGCACATCATTCCTAGGGACGATGGACCCCTATCTTCTAACAAGAAGAGGAGCCAGCAAGCAAGCAAGGTTCTTTCAACATTTGGGTTGCCGACCCCTGCCCTAGTGTGTGAATGTGAGTGTGAATATTGTCTATCTGTGTTGGCCCTGCAATGAGATGGCGAATTGTCCAGGGTGTACCTCGCCTTCCGTCCCCCCCGGGACCCCGAGAGGGACAAGCGGTAGAAAATGGATGGATGAATGGATATTTTTCTTTCTGTTCACCCTAATCCCCACGCCGATAATTACCACTGGCGGCTGTTAACTATTCATGCGTGTGCGAGTTGGACTGCATACTGATGGTGCAGGTGCAAGGACGGTGAGCATGACACAGAGCCAGATCCTGCTCAGACTGCAGAGGTCATAGCAACACAACCCCCTCCATGGTACTGTATTATTACAAGTCTATGAAATAAAGCATACTTGAGCATTAAATTGAGCAACGGTATTATAATTGGAGCCGTTTTGACCTTTGACATCTACAGCCTGTTATTGAACGCTGTGAAAAATTATAGTTCTTTATGTGCTTGAGTTCTCAAGGTAAGTGGGGCAGCATGAAAGTCAGCACTTCAGCATTGTCCTGCACAATCTTGCATGAGCCGATCACAAATATTATATACAAACTTTGCAGGCTGTAGTGTACTGCAAGAAGTACAGCATTAGTAGTGTTACTACATTTAACCCAATATACGCTGAGGTACATCAGTTTTTCAATGCACATTTTTGGAAAAAAAAAGACAAACAAAAATGTCATGGTTTCCATATTAGCATAATATTTCACTGTAAATGTCAGAATAATTGTATCTAAGTTATCACACAACTTTGTGTTTCAATGAGTTCCCGGCAAGCAGACAAAAGCTGTCTTTGATCTTACCAATCAAAAGGCTTGTAAAATTCCACTGTGTAGGATGGGAAGGAACATGAAGGTGTCGATTTCCTTGATGTATTGTAATCCACAGGAAGATTTTGTCTTGACCCAAGATCTACAAAGCAGAGAGGAAGCAGGACCTGACCCCCCCAGGCACCTTTTCTTTGAACTGTTTTGTGACCAAAGGCAGCGGCTATTTACGACCCCCTTCCCTTTAGAAACAGCTGTTGCCATGTAATCAGGGAAAGTCCAAATAAAAGAGGAGATGTACAATCTTTCGTCAGAGCATGGGACGGCACTGTGCAAGGGTACAGGTCTACGCGTTTCTCCTCATTGAGCCAAATTTAATTCTGTCTCTGTTTAATTTCTTGCTTCTTTGTCTGTTTAATAGATATCATCAGTGTTTGAACTTGACAGCAAATGTGCTAATTAACACCTCTATTCAATTCATAATTGATTAAAGTTCAAAACCACTGAGTGCTCCACAGATCTCTAATTTCTCCCCATCAAAAATATTGCCATTAAAAGCTGTGGCTTTAGGCGACGCCCTGCTGTGGAGTTTTGGAAACGCCGCAAAATGAGATTAGGTGTTGTACTGTATTATGAGTAGTCAGCATCCAGCAGCTTTATCTAGCTCTGCATGCACTTTAACATGTTGCTACTCATTCACATTGCACTTTTCCGTACTGTTTACAATAAGCTCATCTGCAGTATTAATGCTAAATGAGCAATTACATTATTTCTGGTTCTGCTCTGTTGTGCTATATACTGCAGGGATACAAGTGAGGAAAAAAAAAGAGGAATTGAAAAATGTCAGCTGTGGGCATACTTGCCAACCTTGAGACCTCCGATTTCGGGAGGTGGGGGGTTGGGGGCGTGGTCGGGGGTGGGGCGGGGGGCGTGGTTAAGATATATATCTATAAGAAATACTTGACTTTCAGTGAATTCTAGCTATATATATATATATATATATATATATATATATATATATATATATATATATATATATATATATATATTTTATTACATATATATATATATTTTATTACATATATACATATATATATATATAATATATATATATATAATATATATATATATATATATATATATATATATATATATATATATATATATATATATATATATATATATATAAATAAATAAATAAATAAATAAAAGAAATACTTGAATTTCAGTGTTCATTTATTTACACATATACACACATAACACTCATCTACTCATTGTTGAGTTAAGGGTTGAATTGTCCATCCTTGTTCTATTCTCTGTCACTATTTCAGAACACACACGTTATACAAATATACATTATAAAATCAATAAGAAAACGGGAGCTCTAATTTGGGAGTCTGAATTAGGATCAGAAGTTCCTATATAAACATTGCGCACTCACGTCGCCTTTTTGTATTGATTACTGCAGCTGTGCACTGGATTCATTCACAAATACAAACTACAACTCACAAACACTTTAGGGTTAGGCTCCACCATCAGAATGTGTACTTAAACTTATAAAGATCACATGAATATCATTCAGTGAGTTGATTCACCAAAACTAACCTGTTATACAGGAGGAAAAAGCACACAGGACGTTTCAATTGTTCACAGACTGGTCGCGCTCATCAGAATGACAAGACACTTCCGGTCTGCAGGTGATAGCATTCAATTGGGAAGAAACGCCCTACTGCCCCCTACTGACCAATGTGAATACTGATAAATGTGTAATGACAGCTCCAAAAACGAATTCAAACCACAAAATAAAACAAATAAATCAACACAAAAATGTGACACATTATGGGTGGGTCACATATGCATGTACAGTAGATGGCAGTATTGTCCTGTTTAAAAGTGTCACAACATTGCTGTTTACGGCAGACGAACTACTTTACAATAGACGAAAACTTGACTGCTGTTGTTGTGTGTTGTTACCGCGCTGGGAGGACGTTAATGAAACTGCCTAACAATAAACCCACATAAGAAACCAAGAACTCGCCCTCGATCATTAGCTGTTTATATTGTGGGAAAGCGGACGTGTGAACAGGCTGTCAACACGTCACTCAGGTCCGCATGGAGCTGGAGGGGGCGTGGCCTCCAGCTCCGCCTGAATTTCGGGAAATTTTTGGGAGAAACTTTGTCCCGGGAGGTTTTCGGGAGAGGCGCTGAATTTCGGGAGTCTCCCGGAAAATCCGGGAGGGTTGGCAAGTATGGCTGTGGGCCAGTTGGCCCTTTTGGTGCTCCGCCCCCGGAAGTTGAAGAGATTTGACCATTTTTAAGATGCTTTGGAAGGCATTTCCTACATTCTGTGAAAAATGCAATTTTAAGAAAACAGCCCTCGGGCTAGTGTTTCCATGTATGAAAAGATCAATTTGAAGTTCCAAATACATTTTAGAATAATGACAATTATGATGGCAAATATTGTAATTCTAAAACTAATATTTTGTTGAACTAATGAGTCACTTACTAAAGTTCAAAAAAGTTTGAAAAAAAATAAAATAAAGATAGCAGAGTAGTCCTGAGGAAGAGGTCTATGACTCACTAAATACTTAATAAGCACTCGCGGAGATATTTCTAGATTAGAAATGATCATAACTTATTTTCACAAACAAAAATATGGTTGACTTCAGAATAATCAAAATAACACGTATTTAGCGGTAGATAAACTGTCTCACTCGTCACTCCTTCAACATGATAGACACCCAGCTGTCTTCTTTCATTAATCATAGGAGGAGGAAGCTCTCACCAGGAGGAGGACTGTGAGCAGCTGAAAACAATCCGAGTCAATCATAATTCATCTAAAACATTCAATAATTAATCAACATCATCATTGGCATTGTTTGATTTACCATTGTCCAACAAATTAATTAATAAATAAAAAATATAGATAGGCTCCAACATCCCGACCCCTAATTGTGGGCTTTAGCAAAACAATTACACAAATAATAATATTCACAGGAGCCATAATAGAACAATACAATACAAATGAATGATGTTCTTCGAATTCAAAGTTAATTAATTTACTTGAGTTACTAGTTAAGTCTCATCAAAGGCCATAATCATATCAGAAGCGGTCATCGAGTCATCGAGGCTGGAGAACCGAAGCAAAGATTGCATTCATGGTATCTGCTACAACAGGTATAAAAGAAAGTGCATCTCTATCCTCCTTCATAACCGCAATAAAAGTTCACCTCCAGGCAGCTACAACCCTAAACTAACACCCTCCCCGGATTGTTAATAATCAAATGTAAACAATCAAATGCAGATACTTTTTCTTATGCCTTCTGATCTCTCCCCCTCCACACCCCGGATTGTAAATAATGTAAATAATTCAATGTGATTATCTTGTGTGATGACTGTATATATATCTGATAGTATACCGTATTTTTCGGACTATAAGTTGCAGTTTTTTTCATAGTCCACTGCGATTTATACATGTTTTTTTCCTTCTTTATTATGCATTTTCGGCAGGTGCGACTTATACTCCGGTGTGACTTATACTCCAAAAAATACGGTATATCTGTATCATGAACCCCGACTTAAACAAGTTGAAAAACTTATTCCGGTGTTACCATTTAGTGGTCAATTGTACGGAATATGTACTTCACTGTGCAACCTACTAATAAAAGTCTCAATCAATTAATGTTTCCAGCACTAGATCTCGTACAAGTTAGTGGGCTTAGTATTGTCAATCATGATTAAAATCATGAGACATGACATCTACTGGTCAACAGCAATATGCCATATTATTACTAACTAAGAGCAATAACTTATGAAAATGACTCACCAGGCAGTTTGTAGTTTTCTTTACTCAAACTTCTCTTCTGTGCATGTTGCGTCCCTTGCAATGCTGTTCCAATGACAATTAACTTTTGCCACCATAGTTGATCACTTTTCCCGGATCTTTGTGCATGAAAATGAATTCCGAAAGCGGGCATCCGTCGACTTCTTTACCTAACCAGGACCAATTCCAATAATTCTTTATTCCTGCATCCAACCGAGACGCCGTTTCACTATCTCTCTTGTGGAGGATACAGTATCTTTATTCCACGACATGTTGAACAAGTCCTGAGCTCACCAAAGCGAGCAATTTCGAAAGACGTATGGGTTTTTTCAAAATAAAATCACTACACGATATTTACCTATCCTACACTATGGTATTAAGATGTTAAAACACACAAGTACCTAAAGATTTAAAGACGTTAAGGACTATGTTTGGCAGCAAAAATGCAGCAAAGCCACTGAGATTTATGTTTCTTCCTCGTACAATATTTTACTTCCAAGCGTTCACAAATGTCAACGGAAGCAACAGACACAGACACATTGTAATGTTCCAGGAATGGAGGCTCAGACAAATGTCCAGTTTGTCTTTTACAAAAGGCAACACTCCCGTACAACAAGCTCAATGTACATCTCTCTCCTTTCCCGGCAACACTTGCCTACCCTCTCACTCCACAAAGTCATACCACTTCCTCATCCTTGCCCCGGAAATCCTGCACCCTGCCAACCCCCCCCCCCCCTTCAGTCAAGCCTTTGAGTAGAACCCTGTAGCCAGCCGCTACACCATTAAAGCAACCCGACTCAATCAATACGCATTGTTTAATCAGATTTATATGGCAATCGAAAAAAAAAGACCACTTTGGCTAGAAAAATAGTACAGATATACAGATACATCCTGGGTGAAACCAACACTTCCCATCCAACCTAGTGGAGCTTGAGAGGTGCTGCAAAGAGGAATGGGAAAAACTGCCCAAAGATAGGTGTGCAAAGCTTATGGCAGCGTATTCAAAAAGGCTTGACGCTGTAATTTCTGCCACAGGTGCGTCAACAAAGTATTTGTTGACAGCTCCCACCCTGGCTTTGACCTGTTTGACCTGCTACCCTCGGGAAGGCGCTACAGGGTCATCAGGTCTAAGACAAACAGACTCTAGAACAGTTTTTTCCCTAAAGCCATAACCACGGTGAACTCTCATAGGCACTGATTTTATAGTTTAGCACCTCTCTGTGTGCAATTTTTACTTTCCATCCACAGTCTGAATGCTTCTGTATATATGTATATAGTATAATATTTAACACTTTCAGAACATTCGTTCTCAGGACTGGACTGTGCACCTTACCTCCTTTGCACTATTTTTATTTTCTTTCCTTCCTATGTTTTGCATATTTGTAGACTGTCACACTGATACTGGAGTTGCTTTTAATCTCATTGTACCTGTGTATAGTGACAATAAAAGGCATTCTATTATATTGTATTGAGCAAAGGCTGTGAATACTTATGTATGTATTATTATTAATTTTTTATCAATTGGCAAAAATAAAAAATAAAAATAAACATTTTTACATTGTCATTATGGGGTATTGTGTGTAGAATTTTAAGCACAAACATGATTCCCCCCCCCCATTTTGGAATAAGGCTGTAACAAAAAAAAAGTGGAAAAAAGTGAAGCGCTGTGAATACTTTCTGGATGCACTGTAAGTGTGTCCATCAATCTGTGACGTCAAAATTGGTCCACTTTTTAAAAAAGTCTGCAAAACAGCTTGCAGAGACATTCAAAACTGCGTGCAAGAACACGCTTTGGCATTGTTTAATGTGCGTATCGAATATTGTAACAACATCATAGGTCTCCTTCAAGGGTTGATATAGTATCGCATTCAAAACGACGTGCTTTGTCCATCCATCTTTCAGTTATTGGTCATTCCATAGAATCAATAAAGACTGTCATATTTCACTTAAAAATTATTTGTCAATAAAACATCACACCTCTTATAAAATGTTCGCAATATTAATAAATTGTAGCCTTGTCCACGGCTGCATGACTGTAAAAATCATAAACATTTATTGGGCCGCATTAATAAGCCCTTCACACCACAATAATACCAAGATAACACATTCTAACATATCATTAGTGTAGATATGACCAGTGTTGGGACTAACGCGTTACTGTAACGCCATTATTTTCGGCGGTAACGAGTAGTCTAACGCGTTATTTTTTATATTCAGTAACTCGGTTACAGTTACTACATGATGCATTACTGCGTTATTTTACGTAATTTTTAAGTAGTATAGGCTAGAAACTGAGAAGATCGGAGTGTGTTTTATTGGAGAGTTGCGGTGTCGTCCTTCTGAATCTTCCTGTCTTACAAGGAAGAGAAGAGGCGTGCCGCGTGCTGTGTGTGTGTGTGTGTGTGTGTAAGTGTGGGGCTGGAGGGCGTGTCTCTGTTTACTAACAAGACATCATGGCGAAGCCGAAGCAGAGTTTCTTAACATGGAGATATTCTCACTATGTTTCTTTTGTCGAGCACAAAGAAACACACAAAGAAGCACAAAGAAAATAACATTTTAGTTAAATGTAAGTTGTGTCTTGGATCAAAGATCCTATGTACTGCCCAAAACAGCAATTCAAATCTGCTGAAACACCTACAAAAGCAACATGCTTCGACGAAGCTAGTTAAGAGAGACACAATTCACCTAAGGATTTTAACGGAGGGACTGCTAGCTAGGACAACATTGATAGAGCCATTGCAGCGCATGTGCTAGAAGACATGCAGGTTATTTCTACAGTGGGGTCACCCGCTTGCATGATAGTGGGCGTCAAACGGCAAATGGCACAAAAACATTTTCCAAGTTCCTGGACACAGTGGACAGTGAGCACATAAACATGGAAAGCAAGCTAAAGAAGACACTCCAAACTCTGCCTCTGCTCATCATTCAGCACTGAAGGTACACACACTCTGTCAATTCCCTTATATACTCTTTCATTCTAGACTTCTAGAGTGTTTGATTATCACATCACTCTAAATGTGTAGACTATAAAGTTCACAAACATAAAGAGGGATCCTAGCGGCCCAGGCCAATCTTTCCTTTTCTCTAAACTAAAACTGGGGAAATGTGTAGAGTGTTCTGGGCTTCACTGAAGACATAATTTTATTTCACAATTCCTTGAGAGAAAAAAAACGCCAGGTTAGGCTTTGTGTATAGCAGTATGTGTGCTGTATATAGTGACATGACATATAATCATGTCATGTGTGCCTTCCTTTGTTGAAGCCAGGTTTACAACTATGTTGTGACATGTTGTTATTATACGGTTTGTTACTTATGTATGTTATGTTTCAGCTATTTAAAATTGTTTTGTCATTTTGTTCTGGCCCAAAATAAATTGGCCCTTTGAAACATATCTTTGTCTCTGTGTATGTATGTATGTAGACCACACTGCTTAGCAGAGTTCAGTGATGCAAATGCATGTCAAGTTGATCAACATATTGTATTATTCTCCAGTGCAATAACAGTACTGAAATGAAGGCTAAAAGGGCATTAATGGGAGCCTTAAAAAAAAAAGAAAAAAAGTAACTAAATAGTTACTTTTCAGAGTAACGCATTACTTTTTGGTGTAAGTAACTGAGTTAGTAACCGAGTTACTTTTGAAATAAAGTAAGTAGTAACTAACTAGTTACTGGTTTTCAGTAACTAACCCAACACTGGATATGACCCATGTGTATGGATTGAAAACTAGATATAACAAATGTGTTGACAAAAAGATGAAACCTCACAATATGCTTTTGGATATGTTACATAATCAGCTGCATGATACCGCTCTCTTTCTCTCAAATCACCTCTAAGCGCCGCCTCTAAAAATAGGGACGAAATACAAGTGAGAGACACGCCTTGACGGGTCAACGGTCTTTACCGATGTGTGTTGACAGTGATATGTCAAATACTTTCATATTTTTATACTGAGCCGCCACTCTAGAACATATAGCACCGGAGACACTCAGAACCATGTTTTCAAGGTGTCCAGAGAGTTATGACGAAGTGCACAAAGAAATATCCAGTAATGCTAAAGTTATAAACATCTCTGAGTCCATCCGAAGGGGATGTTTCTTTCATATTGCGAGAAAGGCAGTAGATATGACAAGGCGTGTGGATCAATGTCCTCCCTGCAGCATCTTCCAGAGAAGCTGAGACGGGAATACAGCGCGAAAGGAGAGGATCAACATGGACGAGAAACAGCAGGAAATAAAAGGCTGTCATTGAAAAATAAAGGAGTGTCAAGATAAGTTTGCTTTCTGGTGCCCGGTGCTGGAATTTCATTTGAGTTGTGTCTGAGATCTTTCACTCACTATCTGCCTCCTGGAAGTAAGCTGACCCTGATTGGTTATACTGCCAAGTGGGCCCAAGCTCATGTATCAACCCATGTGGGTAGAGTATCCAAAAATTGTATTTACCGTAAATTTCGGACTAAAAGCCGCTATTTTTTTCCTACGCTTTGCACCCTGCGGCTTATAAAACAGTGTGATTAATTTATGGATATTTCATTATTCCATAAGGCAAATAGTTTTCATAAAACACATGCAAAGACACTGAAAAGGTGTATTAATGTTTATGCTATGACATCATCTTTTAGACAGGTTCACTCACAGCAGGTGCTGCAGTGCCGTTCTGTTTACAGTTTTCAACAGGAAGTACAATTGCTCGGCCGTCTTCTAACCGTCTATAGCGGTTCTTCTCGTATGGATTCTCCATTCATCATTCCAAGCAACGTTTGTAAGTTTTGCAATATAACTAAAACTATCATACTTACTAAACTGTCCCATGTGTGATGTCTGTAGGAGTGTTTTAATGCATATTTGTACGTGCAATTGTAATGTAATCAAGCAAGCATCGTTAGCAATAGCCAATATGCTAACACATCTGAGTGTCTATTTGTATTACTAAATTTCAATGCCATTCTTTTTGTACGGTTTCAGTTTCACAAATTTGTCAGTAAATTCACCAAGATGTACCCATGGAGTTATTGAGTCTGTTTAGCTGATTGGAAAGCTAGCTTCCACAGCTCGCGAGTCCATGACGATGATTTCTGTTTTGTTTGAGCAGCCATTTAACTCCCGTGTGACAGGCACCATTTGGAAACAATTAAGGTATGTAAATAAAAATTTAGTAAATGTTTTTGTGTAAATACCGTATTTTTCGGACTATAAGTCACAGTTTTTTTCATAGTTTGGCCGGGGGTGCGACTTATACTCAGGAGCGACTTATGTGTGAAATTATTAACACATTACCGTAAAATATCAAATAATATTATTTGGCTCATTCACGTAAGAGACTAGACGTATAAGATTTCATGGGCTTTAGCGATTAGGAGTGACAGATTGTTTGGTAAACGTATAGCATGTTCTATATGTTATAGTTATTTGAATGACTCTTACCAAAATATGTTACGTTAACATACCAGGCACGTTCTCAGTTGGTTATTTATGCCTCATATAACCTACACTTATTCAGCCTGTTGTTCACTATTCTTTATTTATTTTAATTTACCTTTCAAATGTCTATTCTTGGTGTTGGGTTTTATCAAATACATTTCCCCAAAAAATGCAACTTATACTCCAGTGAGACTTATATGTTTTTTTCCTTCTTTATTATGCATTTTCGGCAGGTGCGACTTATACTTCGAAAAATACGGTAACTAATTTCCCAACATATATATCTGTAGCTTATAGTCCAGTGTCACTAATATATGGGGGGAAAAAAAAAATCTTCTAAAATGTAGTGGGTTTTTTAGTTATATACCGTTGCGCTCTATAAGAGTACCGTAGAAATATGACTCAATTAAAGTAGTAGTAGTCAACCAAATAATTACTTTGAAGGGGTCATATTATGATTTATTTCTACATTTAAAACACTTTCTTGTGGTCTACATAACATGTAATCATGGTTCTTTGGTCTAAATGTTGCATAGATTATGTTTTACAGACCATCTTCAAGCCTCTTTGTGACCATCTCTTCAGAATGCACCGTTTTGTGGGTGGTCTTATTTACGTGGCTCCACTCCAACTGTGTCTTCTCCTCGCCAGCTATGTTGTAGCTTTTAGTGCTTCCATAGCAAGGCTACTGAGATAAGTTCGAACAATACGCTACTTTGGATTAGAAATGTCAACAGCTGAGGATACATGTGCATGGATGAGCCAGTCTGCCCCACAACAAGAAGATAGAGAAAAGGAAGTAGCTTATTGACTACAGCAATGGACTACAATGGTGGACTCACACAAAGCACTTTGGGTAAATGTATACCATATATGGAGATACCCGCTGACGTCACACTTGGGAAAAACGTCATAATTTGGGAAAATTCAAAACAGCTTGTTTGTTTTTAAAAAATCCCCGCCATGCCTCCATGGTTTGATTTCAAATTTAAAGGCCTACTGAAACCCACTACTACCGACCACGCAGTCTGATAGTTTATATATCAATGATGAAATCTTAACATTGCAACACATGCCAATACGGCTCACTAAAGCGCAATTTTCGCTCAAAATATCCTGCTGAAAACGTCTCGGTATGATGACGCCTGCGCGTGACATCACGGATTGTAGAGGACATTTTGGGACAGCATGGTGGCCAGCTATTAAGTCGTCTGTTTTCATCGCAAAATTCCACAGTATTCTGGACATCTGTGTTGGTGAATCTTTTGCAATTTGTTCAATGAACAATGGAGACAGCAAAGAAGAAAGCTGTAGGTGGGAAGCGGTGTATTGCGGCAGGTGTTGTGCCGGATAACGCACCCCCGCCGTAGAATGCACCCCCTGACTGTTGTACCGGATAACACAGCCGGTGTTTCATTGTTTACATTCCCGAAAGATGACAGTCAAGCTTTACCATTGGCCTGTGGAGAACTGGGACAACAGAGACTCTTACCAGGAGGACTTTGAGTTGGATACGCAGACGCGGTACCGTGAGTACGCATGCAGCTGCGGCTTCCAAACATTTGATTGCTTGCCCGTACATGCGTGTCGCTATGTGCATGTCACGTACGTAACTTTGGGGACTTTGGGGAAATATATGTGCTGTATGAACTTTGGGGAGGTGAACGGTACTTTGGGCTGTGGGAATTGAGTGTGCTGTGCAGGTGTTTGAGTTGTATTGGCGGGTTATATGGACGGGAGAGGGGAGGTGTTTGTTATGCGGGATTAATTTGTGGCATATTAAATATAAGCCTGGTTGTGTTGTGGCTAATAGAGTATATATATGTCTTGTGTTTATTTACTGTTTTAGTGATTCCCAGCTGAATATCAGGTCCCACCCGCCTCTCACAGCATCTTCCCTATCTGAATCGCTCCCACTGCCCTCTCGTCCTTCACTCTCACTTTCCTCATCCTCGCTCAAATTAATGGGGAAATCGTCGCTTTCTCGGTCCGAATCGCTCTCGCTGCTGGTGGCCATGATTGTAAACAATGTGCAGATGTGAGGAGCTCCACAACCTGTGACGTCACGCGCATATCGTCTGCTACTTCCGGTACAGGCAAGTCTTTATCAGCGACCAAAAGTTGCGAACTTTATCGTCGATGTTCTCTACTAAATCCTTTCAGCAAAAATATGGCAATATCACAAATTGATGAAGTATGACACATAGAATGGACCTGCTATCCCCGTTTAAATAAGAAAATCACATTTCAGGAGGCCTTTAAAGGGCTTATGCAGTTCACCAAATACACAAAAACAGTTACATTAGGTAAGAAATGTTGGTTCTGCATAAAAGGTCACTTTTTTATTTTGCTATTATTCACAATCCTTATGAGAGACATGAACACAAATGTCTTTTTTTTTTAATGCGTTCTAACTTGTAAATAAAAGTCTGCTCACAATGGGAGCCATAACTTTATTGAGTCTTTTGCGTTTATTCCGAACATAAAACCCCATGAACAAACATACAAAAACAGCCAAAAATACTCAGTTTAAATGTTGCGTCCTGAATAATAACCAAGTATTAGCAATATTGTTATTATAAGCGTTAACGTTAATGACCTGATTTTAGCGGTGCATTGATTAGAGGGAGGTAACTTCCTTATGCTGCTGTATTGACATCACCCGGTGAGCTGCTTCCTCGCCTCTGAGCTTGTGAAAAGGTTTTCAAGATTATAAATAATGCCTCTCACCTCGATAGTTGAAGGATGTGGACATACACTGAGAAGTTTGTCAACTTTGACAGCCAATTTAGACCCGAAGATGGCGAGAAAGACACCCACATTTTTTCTAACCCTTCGCGAGGATTATGAGTTATTCTTCATTTAAACGGGAATATATCAACATCCTAACAGTCAGCATTGCAGTAAAAGCAGACATTGTACACTAAGTGATGTTTTATATTCACATTATTAACCATGTCCACTCTGCATCCTTTGCACCGCTCACAGGGTGGGGTGCCCACATCTGCGGCTCCTTTCAAGGTTTCTCATTGTTCCCATTGGGTTGACTTTTTTCTTAGATGTGGGATCAGATTTGTTGTTGTTTGTTGTTGTGGTTTGTGAAGCGCTTTGAGGCATTTGTGATTAGGGGCTATATAGATCAACTTTGATTAGATGATTGATTGTTGAAGCTCGTGTTGTAGTAGAAGGAAAAAGGTGTGATGCGTCTATGAAATTATTCTGTGCCGTATGCTTCAAAATGACCGATATATGTAAATGTTTTGATATTATGAACGTGTCTGTTAATACATTACATATGTACAGTGTGTATATAAAACACGTGTTTGGATGTTTTTTTAAGCGCTTTATAGGCAGAATAGAGCGACTCCCATAGGCTTCATTGCAAGCGGACTTTTGCTTGCATTTATTTACTAGTTAGAATGCATAAAAAAAAGAAAAATATGTGTGCGTTTGTCTTACATAAGGATTGTGAATGATAGGCAAAAAAAAACAAAAAAAATGCAGTTCCCTTTTAAGAGGGAATATTCAGTGAAACAATGGAAAAAGTACTGAGTACCTGGTAAGCAATTTCTAATTCAGGCAGCAGCAATTTTTTCATGGCATTTACACTACAACCCTACTTAGTGTGGGTGTGTGTGTGTGTGTGCGTGAGAAACCGAGACAGAGAAACAAAAGATGTACATTTTACAGCCACTTACAATTTTATACCAGGGCTCATTTTAGCATATGCTCAACTAAAACATGAAAAAAAAACTGTACAACTTACTACAACGTGTTTTCTATAGTTGGAAGTGGAATTCTTGTGGGCTGAAATGTGACAGTTCTTTTTCATATAGATTTTAAGGTAAACATTGAACAGCTCCATGTTGTCTGACCGCGAGTCACACACGCTCATGTCACTTTTTACAGTGTGGGGCCCACGGTGTGGTCATGTGACCGCTAGGCTCCGTTTGATTGGTGAAATGAAGCCAAATGTCACTAATGCGTACATTGGATTGGTGAAAGAAAGTCATGTGACATTGCACACTTAAATAAGTTTGACAATTCTAAACAAGTCGCTATTGCAAAGGGTAATTAATAAATTATGAATATAAATGTAGCAATCGGAATGAAACATTTCTTTGTCACATAAATACTCACGTGAAAGTAAATAGTATGTTGCATTAAAACTACTCTGACAAGTACAATTTATCCAAAATGTAACTTGCGCAAATGTAGCGTCTAACTACCCTGGATGTACATGCTTGTTTCCCGGCTCAGTGCTTGAGCCGGTGCGAGTCTGCAACCGGATGTGATGTCCATCCATCCATCCATCTGTACATGCAACAACTGTATCTAAATATGGCACAGTTTGATGGTACGTGAACTGGTACCCAGTAGTACCAACAGACTTTAGTCGGTACCTATATAAGTGCCAACTTCACTACCAATCCCTAAAAGTGAAGGAGATGATTGTTTGGTAATCAACAATAGGCAACCTTCAAGATTTGTTTAACTTTCAAGCAGGTTCAAAAGTTAAACTGTTCCTGCATCAACAAACTTTTATCATAGTCTTCATTGATATTTGAACCAATAATTAGACTTAGACAAACTTTATTGATCCACAAGGGACATTGTTCCACACAGTAGATCAGTTTCAAAGGATGGAAAGGGTAAGAATGGAAAGGATAATGCAGGTATTGCCAAAGTATTTGGCCATCTGCCTTGACTCACATATGAACTTGAAGTGACATCCCATTCCTAACCCATAGGGTTCAATATGATGTTGGTCCACCTTTTGCAGCTATTACAGCTTCAACTCTTCTGGGAAGGCTGTCCACATGGTTGCAGAGTGCGTTTTCGACCATTCTTCCAAAAGCGCATTGGTGAGGTCACACTGATGTTGGTCGAGAAGGCCTGGCTCTCAGTCTCCGTTCTAATTCATCCCACAGATGTTCAGGTCAGGACTCTGTGCAGACCAGTCAAGTTCATCCACACCAGACTCTGTCATCCATGTCTTTACGGACCTTGCTTTGTGCACTGATGCACAGTCATGTTGGAAGAGGAAAGGGCCCGCTCCAAAGTGTTCCCACAAGGTTGGGAGCACAGAATTGTCCAAAATGTTTTGGTATCCTGTAGGATTCAAAGTTCCTTTCACTGGAACTAAGGGGCCAAGCCCAACTCCTGAAAAACAACCCCACACCATAATCTCTCCTCCACCAAATTTCACACTCGGCACAATACAGTCCGAAATGTACGTTCTCCTGGCAACCTCGAAACCCAGACTCGTCCATCAGATTGCCAGATGGAATTGCATGATTCATCACTCCAGAGACCGTGTCTCCACTGCTCTAGAGTCCAGTGGCAACGTGCTTTACACCACTGCATCCAACGCTTTGCATTGGACTTGGTGATGTATGGCTTCGATGCAGCTCCTCGGCCATGAAAACCCATTCCATGAAGCTCTCAGCGTACTGTACGTGGGCTAATTGGAAGGTCACATGAAGTTTGGAGCTCTGTAGCAACTGACTGCGCAGAAAGTCTTTGCACTATGCGCTTCAGCATCCGCTGACCCCTCTCTGTCAGTTTACGTGGCCTACCACTTCGTGGCTGAGTTGCTGTTGTTCCCAAACGCTTCCATGTTCTTATAATAAAGCCGACAGTTGACTTTGGAATATTCAGGAGCGGGGACATTTCACGACTGGATTTGTTGCACAGGTGGCATCCTATGACAGTTCCTGAGAGCGGCCCATTCTTTCACAAATGTTTGTAGAAACAGTCTCCATGCCTAACTGCTTGATTTTATACACCTGTGGCCGGGCCAAGTGATTAGGACACCTGATTCTCATCATTTGGATGCGTGGCCAAATACTTTTGGCAATATAGTGTATATGTAATATTTACTTGGTGTTCAAAACCATGCTTTTTCCTAAAGTCTAAGGCAGGGATGCCCATTAAGTCGATCACAAGCTACTGGTCGATCGCGGAAGGTGTGTCAGTCAATCGCCAGTCAGGCATTAAAAGAATAGACCTAAAAATGTGTGATTATCAATCTTCACTATGACGTCACTTTTGTCACTTGATTGACATACTCAACACCTGAGGATGTTGTGAGATGACGCTGGCTGCTGCAAACTCAGTATTAAGAAAAGAACAACCGGTAGGAAAGCGAGAAACACTTTTTATTTGAACATACTCTCACACTGTACCTGCTGTGAAAAGCCTCAAGAACGACCGCACCGTTCCTGTCTCTTCACAATAAAAGTGCTGCTTCATCCTGCCTGCACTAACAAAATACGAGTCTCACAAAGCCAGCAAGATTCGAAGTTTGCCGCCAATGTACTTCTTGTAAAGTGTAAATAAAACGAGTATGGAAGCTGGGAAAATAAGATGCCAAAAACCAACTACTTTCATGTTATATTGGGCAGAAAGGAGGATTTTCTGCTTCACAATGTAAATTCGAAGTTGTGGAAGTTATCAGCACTACTGTCTGATTCCAATCAATGCAAGTCATCAGAATCAGGTAATACACCAACTTATAGTCTTGTCTTCATGAAAAAAAGACATCTATATGTGTTAAACATGCTTGTATTTTTATTAAACACCTTTAACATGTTAACTAAAAATGTCGGTTTCATAAATAAATATAAATTAGAAACATATATATATATATATATATATATATATATATATATATATATATATATATATATATATATATATATATATATACATATATACGTGTATATATATACATACTGTATATATATATATATATATATATATATATATATTAGGGCTGCAACTAACGATTAATTTGATAATCGATTAATCTGTCCATTATTACTTCGATTAATCGATTAATAATCGGATAAAAGAGACAACATTTCTATCCTTTCCAGTATTTTATTGGGAAAAAAAACAGCATACTGGCACCATACGTATTTTGATTATTGTTTCTCAGCTGTTTGTACATGTTGCAGTTTATAAATAAAGGTTTATAAAAAAAATAAAAAAATAAAAAACATTTTTTAAATTTAAAAAAAATTGCCTCTGCGCATGCGCATAGCATAGATCCAACGAATTGATGACTAAATTAATCGTCAACTATTTTTATAATCGAATTTAATCGATTAGTTGTTGCAGCCCTAATATATATATATATATATATATATATATATATATATATATATATATATATATATATATATATATATATATATATATATATATATATATATGTGTATATGTATATAAAGATGAGGTAGATAATTTCACCTGTGCCTACCTGTATTCTTCCTGAGTAAAGACGGGAATGATGGAGGGCTGGAGGACGGTGATTTCCACCAGCGTGGTGTTCCGCTTCACAGGCTCGCCATCATCATAGGCCACCACCACCAGCTGCCAAATGAGGAACAAGCATGTGGTTCATTGCAGTCCATGAACGTAAAAAGAGAAAAATCACGGGAATTCTCACAACCTGCAATTTAAAAAGCAAATCACTTCCACCGGGTTCAGAATGAGTGCATGTCCGAATGGGGTGCTTATTATTTCCTACTTAACGGTGCTTCCTTTTTTAATTGGGGGATAACTGCGGGTGACCGGACCCAAAGGGTATTCGAATGAGAGCTTAACCTAAATATCGCAAAAACCTGTGTTCTCCCTTATGCACAATGACCAATAGATACTGTAATACTGTAGTTTAGTGGACAGCTATGGAACCTATATTTACTTTTAATTTTTTTAATACCGTGAATTAAACAAGCAGACAAGTCATTGATATAATATAACGGTTTGTAAGAAAACCTCTGGTGGCGTTATAGCAGTCATAATCACACATTTCAGTGGTTTTGTAAGAGCCACTGTGAGCCAGTAAGATAAAATTAGATGCCTTGAGAGAATCTCAAATCCTTATTGTGTTAATTAAAGCCCAGAGATGAGATGCAATTAGCATAGCCCTGAAGCCCCACTGTGGGCAAACAGTTGGGAAAAGGAATCTGATAAGCTATCGAGCTACGGTGGAGTCAGTCGGCAGTCACAGATAACGAAGACACGTGAAAAGCTTGAATGTGAACTATAGCATGGCACACAAAACACTGCATACTTACTCTAAACTTAAGGTTGGGCTCCTCGTTGAGATTCACTCTGGTCACAACGTTTCCAGTCAGGTCCTCTACCTCAAATATACTGGCAGAGTACGAATAGGCCTCGGGATCCACTGTGTAGCGCACCAGACCAGCCGGGGTTCCCTGTGGAGACAACACAACACATCTCAGAAGAACATTGCTGCCAGACAGCCCGTTAGTCTAAAATACACATTTGCAAATCATTTCACTACAATATTACTTCCATACGCTACCATATATGGTGCTATCCGCTGACCTGCCAGATTGTAAAACATCACAACTGGGGGCAAATTCCAAACAGCTCATTTGGAGAAAGTATGAAGGAAGGCAAGATTGATTTATAAATATCTCCGTCATTCCTTCATGGTTCGATTTCAAATTTCCGGGACTTATACAGATCCCAAATACACAAAAACAGGTACCAATAGGTAAAAATAATTGGTTTAGTGTAATAAGTCCCCTTTAAGAGGGTTTTGAAATAAGAGCTGTGTTTCAGATAATTGTTATGCTTTAAGCTGCAAGCAAAAATGTGAGGTATAAGCATTCTCGGCATTAGTTGGCATAGGCCACAGCGAACCACGTAAGATTGGGTGTGTTGCCAACTTGGTGAAGCTGCTCGAGCGTATCACTGCTAGCCTGTACCATACAGAAGTAGAATGGGTCTAACGACCCGCAAAGAATGTCGAAATAATATCCAAACAGCGGACATTTATCACTGACACTGTGGCAAAGCGGCTGATGGTGTGTTTGACATTACTTTACAAAACTACTGTAGTTGTTAGCAGTACATTGTATTGTATTGTTTTGATTCAATATTTTCCATCTAAAAGTTAGTTTTTCTTGTTAAAACAAATGTTACATTATAAAACTGTGGTGTTTTGAGTTAAGAGCTCCATCACAAAACCAACTAGGCTCGTAAGTTACCAAAGACTATAAAAATGGGACCCATTGCCTCCCTGCTTGGCACTCAGCATCAAGGGATGGAATTGGGGGCTAAATTACCAAAAGATTATTGAGTGTGGCGTGGCGCACAGGGGGTGAACATGGGCATACTTGCCAACCCTCCCGGATTTTCCGGGAGACTCCCGAAATTCAGCGCCTCTCCCGAAAACCTCCCGGGACAAATTTTCTCCCAAAAATCTCCCGAAATTCAGGCGGAGCTGGAGGCCACGCCCCCTCCAGCTCCATGCGGACCTGAGTCCGCTTTCCCACAATATAAACAGCGTGCCTGCACAATCATTATAACTGTAGAATGATGGAGGTCGAGTTCTTGGTTTCTTATGTGGGTTTATTGTTAGGCAGTTTCATTAACGTCCTCCCAGCACGGCAACAACACACAACAACAGCAGTCATGTTTTCGTCTACAGTAAAGCAGTTCGTCTGCCGTAAACAGCAATGTTGTGACACTCTTAAACAGGACAATACTGCCATCTAGTGTATTTGATGAAAGCACTTTTGTGCGTGCCACACAGCAATGCATCAGATAGTGACAGAGAATAGAACAAGGATGGACAATTCAACCCTTAACTCAACAATGACTAGATGAGGGTTATGTGTGTGTATATGTGTAAATAAATGAACACTGAAATTAAAGTATTTCTTTTATTTATTTATATATGTATATATATATATATATATATATATATATATATATATATATATATATATATAAAATAAATATATATTTATAGCTAGAATACACTGAAAGTCAAGTATTTCTTATATATATATATATATATATATATATCCATATATATCCATCCACCCATTTTCTACCGCTTATTCCCTTCGGGGTCGCGGGGATAGATATATATATATATATATATATATATATATCCATCCATCCATCCATTTTCTACCGCTTATTCCCTTTGGGGTCGCGGGGGGCGCTGGAGCCTATCTCAGCTACAATCGGGCGGAAGGCGGGGTACACCCTGGACAAGTCGCCACCTCATCGCAGGGCCAACACAGATAGACAGACAACATTCACACTCACATCCACACACTAGGGCCAATTTAGTGTTGCCAATCAACTTATCCCCAGGTGCATGTCTTTGGAGGTGGGAGGAAGCCGGAGTACCCGGAGAAAAATCACAAGACTATTTCATCTCTACAGGCCTGTTTCATGAGGGGGGTACCTGTAGAGATGAAATAGTCTTGTGATTTTTTTTCCCCACACATACATATATTGCGCTCTACTACGGTATCGAGCACTATTTTTTGGATAACCTTATTAAGACATATATATATATATATATATATATATATATATATATATATATATATATATATATATATATATATATATATATATATATATATGTCTTAATAAGATTATCCAAAAAAATAGTGGAGGAAGACAAACAACAGCACAACTTTATCTCCTTTGATATCGAAGAATTTTACCCTTCCATCACGCAAGACCTACTGACTCAAGCACTAGACTTCGCCTCAGACTACGACTCAATCACAGGCAACGAAAGAAACATCATCATCCACGCAAAAAACTCCATTCTCATCCACAACAGTACACCATGGCAAAAAAAGAACAACGCAACATTTGACGTCACTATGGGAAGTTTTGACGGAGCAGAAACGTGTGAACTCGTTGGGAGTTTCCTCCTCTCCCAGCTCGCTAGCCTCAATCTGAACCTTGGTATTTACCGTGATGACGGACTGGCAGTGTGTCGCGCCTCGCCAAGGAGCAGCGAGAATACCAAGAAGCGCATATGCCAAATTTTCAAAGAGAACGGCCTACGGATCACGATTGAAGCCAACAAGCAAACCGTCAACTTCCTTGACGTCACTTTCAACCTGAGAAATAACAGCTACCAACCATTCACGAAACCCAACACAACACTCCAATACGTGCACCATGACAGCAACCACCCACCCACCACCACGAAAAGAATACCTACCGGAATTAATAAAAGGCTATCGATGCTGTCATCTAGCAAAGCTGAATTTGACCAAGCAACCCCCCCGTACCAAAAAGCCCTTGATGAAAGCGGATACAATTTCACCCTCACCTATGAACCCACGCCAGAAAACCAACCAAAAAAGAACAGAAAACGAAACGACATCATCTGGTACAACCCCCCATACAGCAAAAACGTCTCAACTAACATTGGACACAAATTCCTCAATCTGATTGACAAACACTTCCCCAAAGACAACACCCTAAGAAAAGTATTCAACAAGAACAACATTAAATTGAGCTACAGCTGTATGAACAATATACGACAAATTATCTCAAACCACAACAAAACAATTGCAAATGAGCCGTCGGCCCCCGGACAGAGCGACTCCAAAACCAACAAAGCCTGCAACTGCCGAAAGAAACCTGATTGCCCTCTCAACGGGGGGTGCTTACAAACATCAGTTGTCTACCAATCCAAGGTAACACGCAAGGACATTAACACATCCGACACATATGTAGGATTAACTGAGGGAGAGTTCAAAACCAGATGGAACAATCACAAGGCTTCTTTCAGGAACCAAAACCTGCGGAATACCACAGAACTCAGCAAACACATTTGGGACCTCAAAGACAATAATGTTGAATACTCAATAACATGGCAAATTCTTGCATCCAGCACACCTTACAATAGTGGTAATAAAAGATGCAACCTATGCTTGAAAGAGAAACTGTTTATTATTTACCGTCCAGACCTGTCATCCCTCAACAAGCGCAGCGAAATTGTAACAGCATGCCGCCACAGACGGAAACACCTCCTAGGTAACACATGAGCCAATCACCACGCCCCTACGCCAGCCTGTACACACCCACTCTGTGCCCTATATAAACCATGGTATGTGAATGCTCCCATTAAAATCTCCTGATGATTGAGGGAACCCCCTCATGAAACAGGCCTGTAGAGATGAAATAGTCTTGTGATTTTTTCCCACACATACATATATATATATATATATATATATATATGAAATACTTGACTTGGTGAATTCTAGCTGTAAATATACTCCTCCCCTCTTAATCACGCCCCCGCCCTAACCACGTCCCCTGCCCCCACCCCCACCCCCCACCTCCCGAAATTGGAGGTCTCAAGGTTGGCAAGTATGAACATGGGGATTGATCAAATGCAGAGGACAAATTTCACTACACCTAGTGTGTGTTTGTGACGATCATTGGGACTTTAACTTTAACTTTAGTGGAGGTACCACATTATTAAATTTTTTTTAAAATACCAAACTTTTATGACTATACAAAAAAGGCCTGTATGCTTGGATTACGCCACTGGTTTTCCATTTGTTTGAGTAAGTTAACATACACAAACACTTTTCTTGTTGTTTTACATATATCGTAATTTCCGGATTATAAGCCGCTACTTTTTCAACCCTGCACTTTATACACTGCTGCGACTAATTTATGGATTTTTACAGGTTCACAAGCTTCACAGGCTGCTAATAAGTTTAGCCTTATCACAAGGCGTTACGGGTGACCAATGAAATTGTTCAAATCAAATCAAACACACTCACACAATCATTCAGTCAGCCATTTAAGCCCCTTATGGACTCACCCTCATCATGGAGTAGAAGCAACTAAATCCACAGGACGCAGCCCCAAAGCCGAGGACATTCGACAAGGCCATTAACATAGGAAACAGCCGGTGCACGGATCGAAAATCCACTATCACTAACAGGCCTCCAAAAGCAGGACCTCTGCTTGCAGCAGAAAATGACTTCAGGACGAAGGCTGCGCTCAGTGGCCTCTCTGGTAAGCTACGTTACAGGCACTGTCTTTTGTTCAATTTGTAAAATGAGCACAAGCACTTACATACAAATATTTCATGTTTCAGTGTGTACACCTGCAGCTAAAAGACAAATATATGTACAAAATAACATTTGTCCAAAAATTAGGTAAGTGAGGCTTATACTTAGTGGGTGCGCTGTATAGTCCAGAAATCCCCGTACATCATTCCAAAAACTATTAGCGACATACTTAACATTTCAGTTGCAAGAGTTAACAGAACATTTTGCAGCATGCTTTGAATGGGAAAAAGTCTGTTGGACAAATATAAAATTAAAACAACAAAAACTAATTGTTCAAATTTGAATGTTATAACAGAGGATTGCATAGTTAATGTTAAGATAAATGTGGGATCAAACATGGCCTTTTCATTGATTGATTGATTGAGACTTTTATTAGTAGGTTGCACAGTGCAGTACATATTCCGCACAATTGACCACTAAATGGTAACACCCGAATACGTTTTTCAACTTGTTTAAGTTGGGGTCCACTTAAATTGATTCATGATACAGATATATACTATCATATATACCAGGGGTGCTCAATACGTCGATTGCGAGCTACCGGTCGATCTCGGAGGGTGTGTCAGTCGATCACCAGCCAGCCATTAAAAAAATAGTCCTAAAAATGAGCGATCATAAATCTTCACTATGACGTCACTTTCGTCACTTGATTGACATTCACGGCACCCGAGGGTCTTCTGAGATGACGCTGGCTGCTGCCAGCTCATTAAAATTACCGACAGGAAGGCGAGAAACACTTTATTTCAACAGACTCTGGCGCCGTACCTGTCGTCAAAACTCCAAAGACCGACTGCACAGTTGCACAGTTGCGCTAACAAAACGAGTCTCAGAAAGCTGGCGTGCACAAGCTAGCAAGCTACGGAGTTTGCCGACAATGTATTTCTTGTAAAGTATATACAAAGGAGTACGGAAGCTGGACAAATAAGATGCCAAAAACCAACCACTTTTATGTGGTATTGGACAGAAAGGAGGACTTTTTTCTCCTCCATTCGAAAATGCGGACGTTTTTAGCACTACTGTCTGATTCTAATCAATGCAAAAGTCATCAGAATCAGGTATTACACCAACTTATATTGTTGTCTTCATGAAAGAAAGGAATCATATGTGTTAAACATGCTTGTATTATCTTTAAACACCTTAACTTGTTAACAATATTAACTATATGTGTTAAACATGCTTGCATTATCTTTAAACACCTTTAACTTATTAACAATATTAACTATATGTGTTAAACATGCTTGTATTATCATTAAACAGCTTTAACTTGTTAACAATATTAACTATATGTGTTAAACATGCTTGTATCATCTTTAAACACCTTTAACTTATTAATAATATTAACTATATGTATTAAACATGCTTGTATTATCATTAAACACCTTTAACTTGTTAACAATATTAACTATATGTATTAAACATGCTTGCATTATCTTTAAACACCTTTAACTTGTTAACAATATTAACTATATGTATTAAACATACTTGTATTATCATTAAACACCTTTAATTTATTAACAATATTAACTATATGTATTAAACATTCTTGTATTATCATTAAACACCTTTAATTTATTAACAATATTAACTATGTGTTAAACATGATTGCATTATCATTAAACACCTTTAATTTTTTAACAATATTAACTATATGTGTTAAACATGCTTGCATTATCATTAAACACCTTTAACTTATTAACAAAAACATCCATCCATCCATCCATTTTCTACCGCTTATTCCCTTTGGGGTCGCGGGGGGCGCTGGAGCCTATCTCAGCTACAATCGGGCGGAAGGCGGGGTACACCCTGGACAAGTCGCCACCTCATCGCAGACAACAAAAACATATATTTCATAAATAAGTAAATATAAATTATATATATGAATGAGGTAGATCCCCATGACTTGATCAATTGAAAAGTAGCTCGCCTGCAGAAAAAGTGTGAGCACCCCTGATATATACTATCATCATAATACAGTCATCACACAAGATAATCATCAGGGTGTATACATTGAATTATTTACATTATTTACAATTCGGGGTGAGTGTGTGTGTGTGGGGGCGGGGGGGTTAGGTTTGGTTGTTATCATCAGTCATCAACAATTGAGAACAGAGAAATGGATATTGAAACAGTGTAGGTCTGACTTGGTAGGATATGTACAGCAAGTAGTGGACATAGAGAGAGAGAGAGAGAGAGAGAGAGAGAGAGAGAGAGAGAGAGAGAGAGAGAGAGAGAGAGAGAGAGAGAGAGATCAGAAGGCATAAGAAAAATATCTGCATTTGATTGTTTACATTTGATTATTAACAACAATCCAGGGAGGGTGTTAGTTTAGGGTTGAAGTTGCCTGGAGGTGTACTTTTATTGCGGTTTTGAAGGAGGATAGAGATGCCCTTTCTTTTATACCTGTTGGGAGCACATTCCTCATTGATGTGGCATAGAAAGAGAATGAGTTAAGACCTTTGTTAGATCGGAATCTGGGTTTAACGTGGTTAGTAGAGCTCCCCCTGGTGTTGTGGTTATGGCGGTAATTTACGTTAAGGAAGTAGTTTGACATGTACTTCGGTATCAGGGAGGTGTAGCAGATTTTATAGACTAGGCTCAGTGCAAGTTGTTTTACTCTGTCCTCCACCCTGAGCCAGCCCACTTTGGAGAAGTGGGTAGGAGTTCAATGGTTTTCATTAAGACATTTTCGGTCGCATGGGGAATGTTTTTGTGGAGGGCTGGCATTTTAGACTAATTACACATTTTTCACTCAACCCAGACAAAGTGAATTGAAAATAAACACATTTAAAAGAAGCTGAAAGCTGAAGAGATCACGTCAAAGTTAAAAAGTGTACAATATCTGTGGTGTGTCATGGTTTCATCGTGTGTCTTTTTCAGCATGAACACACAACGTTGCGTCTTAAAGCTCCAGGATCACTGGAATCTCCCGACAGTCACTCGTACTTTAACATCCATTTTTGTAAAATGGCCGTTATTTTATCGCCGGCCGACAAAGTGAGCGAGTACTTGAGCTGTCTGTCTGTCATAAGCCCTGATGAAAGTGCGCTGAGTCAGCAGAAGTCGAGAAGTAAATTTGAAGGCCGCAGGGTGTAAATGACATAAACACTGACGTATATATGTATCCAGGGGGCCCTCAGTGCGCTGTTCACTTCCTTGTCAGAGCACGGGGGGCGCAGCTTTATTGCGTCTCGCTGACAGAATATTGTTCCTTTTTGACCTGAGAGGGAGCAGATTGATGCTAAAGCGGCAGAGCCTGAATCCATGCAGCTGATGGAGGCTGACAGGAAGCACATCGCTCAAGAAAAGATTGCTGCCTCAAATCGGCTTAAGAGCCAACCGCATCCATGTAAAGATTGAGCATATCATAATGTACAAAGCAGTATAGAAAAAGACACAAAAAACTATTCATTTAAGGGGAACTGAAC
>NC_084558.2:35378327-35445827 GCF_033978685.3 Nerophis lumbriciformis | reverse complement strand
TCAGCAGATGCTTGCAGCGCCTTTGAGCCACGTCTGAACATTTAACAACAATCTAAACCAGAGTTTAACGCCACCTAACTACCCCAAGGCTTAAAATGGAGGCATCTACTGTGATTTAACCTCGCCAACAACAAGTATCGGTGCTAAAAGACCAGCCGATGTACCAGAAAATGTTATCGTTGGAGCCAAAAAAAAACCTAAAAAAAAAGTGGAAACACACACGGAAGGAATGACAAGCATCATTATCTTTTATCATTCCCATGCACAATGTGCCAGAGAACAGCGGTCTGATTGAAAAGGAGGAGACTCACCGCGGGGTCAGAGTCGTTGGCCGTCACCGTGGTTACAATGGTCCCCTTGACGGCGTTCGGCGCAACCAAGCCACGGTACACTGGCTGGCTGAAGACTGGAGCAAAGTCATTTACGTCCTGCAGCGTAATGAACACAACCAAATGTGCACCATATCAACCACCCGATCTTGATTTCAATGCAAGCTGAGGCAGAGTACCAACAAACTCACTGTGATGGTGACAGTAACGGAGGCCAGGCCTGGAGGCATGCTGCCCTTGCTGTCCAGGACCTGCACAATAAATGAATACGTGGAATTCGAGGCAGTGAGGGCCTCGAAGTCCAGAACTTTGCGAACGGACAACTCTCCCGAGATTGGGTTGACCCTGAAAAGCCGAAGGATCTCCTTATTGGAGCTGTTGGTCCTGATGCGGTAGGTGAGGTTGGAGTCAAGATCAGCATCGATGGCCTACAAAAAAATAACAAAACCGATGACAATATAGTGCACACACACACAACACAGCTCATTAATATTAAAGCTAGACAGCAAACATACTGTATTTCAACATTTTAAAAGCACCTTGAGCTGTAGCATAACAGTATCTTTGGGGCTGTTCTCTGGTAGGTTGACATTGTAGGTTTGCTGGCTGAACACAGGGCTGTTGTCATCCACGTCCAGGACCGTCACCGACAGAGTCAGTCTGGACCGCCGAGGGTCCACAGCGCCGTCCCAGGCCTCCACAATCAGAAAGTAGTGACCCTTTACCTGTGGCGTGAGGGGAAATCAAATTTGAAATATGACACTGTGTGTTGGAGAGGACGGAGTGTCAGGTAATGCACCTCTCTGTCCAGTGGCACTGTTGTTCTGATGGCTCCAGTGGCGTTGATGGAAAAAAAGCGCTGATGGTTAACCAGACGATAATAAATCTGCCCACTCGGACCCAGATCTGGATCGGTGGCCTGGAATACATCAGGACACGGTGTTCAGATAAATACACCATGACGATGAGCAAAGATGCGTTTGTAAAACGTGATGTTGCTTTATGATGAAAGCATGTTTTTACTCTATTGCTCCAGCACATTTTCTATGTGCTTTCGAAGCATTTATAGACTTATATGTGATAGAAAGGAAGTGCTATGACCATTTAGATTTGCGCCTTACACAAGCTGGGGATACCATTTTAACCGCGAGTGACTGCTTGGAGAGGCCGTAGGCGCAAATTGGCAGTCGCATTTCCGTCAGTCTACACCAGGGCAGCTGTGGCAACAAATGTAGCTTACCACTATCACAGTGTGAATGTGGGATGAATGAATGATAGGTTCTCAGTTCTCACTGTAAAGCGCTTTGAGTGTTAAGAAAAGCTTTTTTTTTTAAATGTTAATCCAATATTATTATTACTTGAGTTTTTACAATTCAATACAATGAAACAATATACACAGTATATCCGCTATGTGTGTGTGTATGTGTGTATGTATATATATATATATATATATATATATATATATATATATATATATATATATATATATATATATATTAACCAACAAAGGATGTAACTGTCGAAAGAAACCTGATTTCCCTCTCAACGGGGGGTGCTTACAAACATCAGTTGTCTACCAATCTAAGGTAATACGCAAGGACATTAACATATCCGACACATATGTAGGATTAACCGAGGGAGAATTCAAAACCAGATGGAACAATCACAAGGCTTCTTTCAGGAACAAAAACCTGCGAAATACCACAGAACTCAGCAAACACATTTGGGACCTCAAAGACAATAATGTTGAATATTCAATAACATGGCAAATTCTTGCATCCAGCACACCTTACAATAGTGGTAATAAAAGATGCAACCTATGCTTGAAAGAGAAACTGTTTATTATTTACCGTCCAGACCTGTCATCCCTCAACAAGCGCAGCGAAATTGTAACAACATGCCGCCATAGACGGAAACACCTCCTAGGTAACACATGAGCCAATCACCACGCCCCTAGGCCAGCCTGTACCCACCCACTCTGTGCCCTATATAAACCATGGTATGCGAATGCTCCCATTAAAATCTCCTGATGATTGAGGGTACCCCCCCTCATGAAACAGGCCTGTAGAGATGAAATAGTCTTGTGATTTTTTCCCCACACATACATATATATATATATATATATATATATATATATATATATATATATATAGTACAGGCCAAAAGTTTGGACACACCTTCTCATTCAATGTGTTTTCTTTATTTTCATGACAATCTACAATGTTAATAGGCATGAAAATAGAGAAAACACATTGAAATGAGAAGGTGTGTCCAAACTTTTGGCCTGTACTGTATATATAATTACTATCTTTTACATTATTTTGGGATGAGTTTTTTATTTATCATTTACTTTTAATAATTATTTTTTGTGTGTTCTTGATACATTTTATTGTGTTTTCAACATTCTTTTTTTTTTTCTAATACATTGAATTCAAGTCCGTATCTTTCTATTTTTTTTGTAGATACATTGAGTCACATTGGGTTAAAATATAGCTTAAAAAATAAATGATGGACTTTGCTGGGAGTGCAGAATGCAAACATTGCATGTCAAACCAAGTTAAATCAAACCTGATCCAGATTGCGAATTTGGCTCAATTTAGCAAATCATATTTAGTATGCTCAGACACTTTCATATTCAATTTGTAAACTCATTTTAGATTAAGTTGTTATTAGTAATAATGCCAAAAAGACTGGATTCTCTAGTTCTATTCAGGCTTCTTTTTGTGAATAACTTGTCGTTGTATCAAATTATTTAACCTTACAATGAGTGAATAAATGGAGAATTTAATACATATTTCACCCTTTATAAATTATCTAAAAAAAATACTGTCATATTTTAATAAATTAACAGACAATTTAATAAATTATATTACATTTTAATAAATGAACAATTCAATAAAATATAATTTTAATTAATGCATTTTAGACAATTTAACAAAGTACTTCACGTTTGTATTAGATTAGTTTACAACTAAACTTTATTAAAATAAATGTAATTGAAACTTAATTTGTTCATTTTGGCAAAAAAAAAACAACAGCCCTGCATATCTTGAGAAATGAAGCAACTTTGCATGAGTTCAAACTTTTACAGATAAATCTAGCAAAGCATGTGCGAATGTGATGAATGGTCCGTTATCATTCCCTGTAAAGAATGTTTAAGGTACAGCTGTCCAATCTGTTATATGAATGCAATGGCATCCATAAAGTCCATGCCTTACGTGCCTGCAGTGCGGCGTTAAAACGCTTTTAGAGATCTCGCCCGCCACACCGCCTCTCCCGGCATAGTTACATTCTCAGTTAAAAGGCCACAAACAACAAAAGGATTAATCTCTCTGCTGCCAAAAAGGCTTGTCGTAAAAGCTACGACAGCCTCCAACGTAAACAGAAGCCTCTGGTATTTTGCTAAATAAACAATTTTGCCCGTCACATTTGTGCGATCAACAAATGAGCGCGTGCAGCCAGGTGTTGCGGCAGCATGGAGTCATTTACTACTCTGCATGCTGACAAGCTCCATGACAGCATTGAACTCATACTGCACATTTTTACTGTTCAACGCATGAATCAGTGACAAACCACTTTAGAGGAATAACGTCAACGTTTTAGCCAAGTGTGCAGGCAGCAAAGTGACAGTAAACAATCACGCCGCAGGAAGCCAGCCCTCCAGCTGGGTCAATCAGCGGCTATCTTTTACTGCAGCTAACAAGCGCTGCCGGTGATGTGGCCTAATTGCTTAATCTGCACTATATATATATATATATATATATATATATATATATATATATATATATATATATATATGTATATATACACAGCACAGGCCAAAGGTTTGTACACACCTTTTCATTCAATGCGTGTTCTTTATTTTTGTGACTATTTACATTGTAGATTGTCACCCTAGGCATCAAAACTATGAATGAACACATGTGGAGTTATGTACTTAACTAAAAAACAAACATGTTTTATATTCTAGTTTCTTCAAAATAGCCACCCTTTGCTCTGATTACTGCTTTGCACACTCTTGGCATTCTCTCCATGAGCTTCAAGCACACCTGTGAAGTGAAAACCAGTTCAGGTGACTACCTCTTGAAGCTTATGGAGAGAATGCCAAGAATGTGCAAAAAAGTAATCAGAGCAAAGGGTGGCTATTTAGAAGAAACTAGAATATAAAACGTGTTTTCAGTTATCTCACCTTTTTTTGTTGAGTACATAACTCCACATGTGTTCATTCATAGTTTTGATGCATTCAGTGACAATCTACAATGTAAATAGTCATGAAAATAAAGAAAACACATTGAATGAGAAGGTGTGTCCAAACCTTTGGCCTGTACTATATATATAATATATATGTGGTTAAAGTGTCCGCCCTGAGATCGGTAGTTTGTGAGTTCAAACCCCGGCCAAGTCATACCAAAGGCTATAAAAATGGGACCCATTACCTCCCTGCTTGGCACTCAGCATCAAGGGTTGGAATTGGGGGTTAAATCACCAAAATGATTTCCGGGCGCGGCCACTGCTGCTGCTCACTGCTCCCCTCACCTCCCAGGGGGTGAACATGGGGATGGGTCAATTGCAGAGGACAAATTTCACCACATCAAATAGTGTGTGTGACAATCATTGGGACTTTAACTTTAACTTATGTATATGTATATGTATATATGTATATATATATATATATATATATATATATATATATATATATATATATATATATATATATATATATATATATATATATATATAATTTTTTTTACGCACTAATAATTTAAGTACTGTTTGTCATGTTTTCACTCCTGTATTTATTCATTTATTTTTTTAACTACATATTAATAACACCCTTACAGATTGTGTATACATGTGATGTGGCAGTGCTTGAGCAGAGTAAAACAAAGTATTTGTGACTGGGAAGCTCATATTACGGGTTAATTATTTGTGGCAGCTTTCTCCACGCTTTTTTTCATACCACCGTTGCAACTTGGAACATATCTATTTGTACAAAGCTTAAATTCGGGCAGAAATGTTTTCAAGTGCATCCATTTCCCTCGCGTTGTTGATTTGATAGAATCACCTTAATTGCAACTCGCCACGCTGCTGACATGAACGCGTGTTGCCCCGGGTGATGCAGAGTGTGGCCGAGGCTCAAGTCAAACGGACCCGATCGCTGGCAATACTGTTGAGGATTCTTTTTTCATTGAAAGCAAAGTCCAGGGAAAAAAAAACATTGTACATGGTATTGTACATTGTAATTGGGATTTGTTATATATTGTATATATTATATACAAAATAATATAATATAATGTATCAGTATATATTATATATTGTATATGTAATATGTAAATATTACATATATGTTATATTGCTACTATGGTACATTTTTTGTCTACTTTATACCTGCATTATCCTTTCCAACCTTACCCTTTCCATCCTTTGTAACTGAGCTACTATGTGGAACAATTTCCCTTGTGGATCAATAAAGTTTGTCTAAGTCTATCGGTGTGGCAGCATTGTCTCAAATACTTTGTAAAATATACAGGTATAATTCGTAATACTAGTATACATAGATAGTATACAGCTATCAATTATTTTACTAATGGAGTCGTCTGTTAATTAGCTCCAGTTAATCGAGTAATCGGATAAAACATACTTTGTAGCCTCAGGGAAAATAGTTGAAATATACAAGATGTTTCTGCTCGTCATAACATTCATTATTTTTTTCCATATTAAATCCACGTCATCAAAATTAAAATAGCACTTTTAGCATGTCTGCGTAAAAAAAAAAAAAAAACATAAAAAAAAAAAAAAAACTTCCCCTTGTTCGCTGCCACATCGATCATCGCTCCCACACTCTGCCGCTCTCATGTGCGCTCTATTGCAGCGGTCGTGTGGAAACTAGGTGCACGTATTTAAAGCTTCGGGCACTCCATGCCGTCTGGATTTTATCAATTTATATTATGTTATAGGTGATTATTCGAAGCGGCAAATTATAATCATAGCTTTTCAATAATCAAATTAATTAATTTAGTCAATGAATTGTTGCAGCCCTATGTGTCAGTTTTCCTTAATGTAATTTGGTAGGCATGTTTGAAATAATTAAAACCAAGTTTTATACGAGTACAGTATATATATAATAATAGCCACAGTAGAACCATTTCTGTGGTTCAGATTGCTTTTTTTTCATATTTTCCACCCTCCTCTGCCTTACAGTAGTAGCAGCATCAGCACACCAAGGTCAGGTCCATTCATTCTTCTGGAAATATGTTTAATAAGTAGAGGTGCCGACCTCAGTTTGGAATCAGGCCCGAAGTCGCACCTCGCACAGCCATGCTCTGGGAATTCATGTCATCTCTTTAAGTTGGCGTACAAGGACTGTAATACGAGTGCTTGGAAATAAATACAGCGTGTGTGTATGGCTTTATGTTGTACATTAGGTACACCTAAAAGGAAACTGATGATTTTAATCTGCATTTAAAACACTTCTTTGTGGTCCAGATAATATTGGGTATGCTTGTGTGTACATTTTCCTCCACTATCACTTTTAGAACCCATTTTCTTAAGTTTGCCTGCAAGACGTTTGATTCTGAAGGCTTTCCCAGATCGCAAATGAAACCCCTCCACTGTTTAAATATATATTAAAGTCATCACAGCTATTTTTTTCCTGACATGGTCAAAAATAAACTTCACTAACATTATAAAGATTCACCTGGTCACAACATCAGGTACACCTGCACACTATCAATTTAGACTAGAGATGTCAGATAATATCGGATAAATGCGTTAAAATGTAATATCGAAAATTATCGGTATCGTTTTTTTTATTATTGGTATCGTTTTTGTTTGTTTGTTTTTTAATTAAATCAACATAAAAAACACAAGATACACTTATAATTAGTACACTAACCCAAAAAACCTTCCTCCCCCATTTACACTCATTCACACAAAAGAGTTGTTTCTTTCTGTTATTAATATTCTGGTTCCTACATTATATATCAATATATATCAATACAGTCTGCAAGGGATACAGTCCGTAAGCACACATGATTGTGCGTGCTGCTGGTCCACTAATAGTACTAACATTTAACAGTTAATTTTACTAATTTTCATTAATTACTAGTTTCTATGTAACTGTTTTTATATAGTTTTACTTTCTTTTGTATTCAAGAAAATGTTTTTAAATTATTTATCTTATTTTATTAATTTTTTTTTAAAAGTACCTTATCTTCACCATACCTGGTTGTCCAAATTAGGCATAATAATGTGTCAATTCCACGACTGTATATATCGGTTAATATCGGTATCGACAATTAAAGACTTGGACAATATCGGAACATCGGATATCGGCAAAAAGCCATTATCGGACATCCCTAATTTAGACTAGAAAAAAAGCTGCTTTTAGCAGCATTTGTGTCACTGCATGTCAGTGTTATTATGCCAAGATTAGATGAAAATAATACTTTATCCTGTGTTTTGTGTGTGTCTTGTATTTTCTTATGAAGGGTATTATATTCATATAGCACTTTTCTCTAGTGACTCAAAGCGCTTTACATAGTGAAACTAGAGATGTCCGATAAATGCTTTAAAATGTAATATCGGAAATTATCGGAATCGTTTTTTTTATTATTATTATCGGTATCGTTTTTTTTATTTTTTTTTTTTTTTTTATTAAATCAACATAAAAAACACAAGATACACTTACAATTAGTACACTAACCCAAAAAACCTTCCTCCCCCATTTACACTCATTCACACTCATTCACACAAAAGGGTTGTTTCTTTCTGTTATTAATATTCTGGTTCCTACATTTTCTATCAATATATATCAATACAGTCTGCAAGGGATACAGTCCGTAAGCACACATGATTGTGCATGCTGCTAGTCCACTAATAGTACTAACCTTTAACAGTTAATTTTACTAATTTTCATTAATTACTAGTTTCTATGTAACTGTTTTTATATTGTTTTACTTTCTTTTGTATTCAAGAAAATGTTTTTAATTTATTTATCTTGTTTTTTTTTTGTTTTTTGTTTTTTTAAAAGGACCTTATCTTCACCATACCTGGTTGTCCAAATTATGTATAATAATGTGTTAATTCCACGACTGTATGTATCGGTATCGGTTGATATCGGTATCGGTTGATATCAGTATCGGTAATTAAGATTTGGACAATATCGGAATAACGGATATCGGCAAAAAGCCATTATCGGACATCCCTAAGTGAAACCCAATATCTAAGTTACATTTAAACCAGTGTGGGTGGCACTGGCAGCAGGTGGGTAAAGTGTCTTGCCCAAGGACACAACGGCAGTGACTAGGATGCCGTAAGTGGGAATCGAACCTGGAACCCTCAAGTTGCTGGCACGGCCACTCTACCAACCAAGCTATGCTGCCCCTTATAGCATGAAGCAGGGGGAGGAGCTACCGCCCTGTGGCTGAGAGCTTTATTTAATGTCTAAATAAGTACGTCCACCTCGCTGTGACCTCACAACATAGCGAGCCTGCACAACCTCGCAAACAAAGGCATCCAAACTGCATGCAAGCTCACAACAAAATGCATCAACCTGATGATTTGACACGTTGGCATTGTTTAACAGTAGTATCCAAAATTCTAATGACATTTACAAGTCAGACAAGACGAAATTCATCATAGGTCCTCTTTAGTGTGTTCAGAAGCGTGATTATGTATTTAACATGCATAAAACATATCTCCTGCAAAATTCAGATAGTTTTGCCTCACATTTCCCACCACAACATTACAATATTATGCCGTAAAGCTCATCCATTATGCAAAATGGATGTTTTAGTGATGTTCTAACAGAAATATGTGTCCCTAGAACCTGTTTATGGGGCGGTATAGCTCGGTTGGTAGAGTGGCCGTGCCAGCAACTTGAGGGTTACAGGTTCGATCCCTACTTCCGCCATCCTAGTCACTACCGTTGTGTCCTTGGGCAAGACACTTTACCCACCTGCTCCCAGTGCCACCCACACTGGTTTAAATGTAACTTAGATATTGGGTTTCACTATGTAAAAGCGTTTTGAGTCACTAGAGAAAAGCGCTATATAAATATAATTCATTTATGAGCACCAAGCGTGAGAAAAAAAAATGTATCGTCTCATTTGTATGATCCACTTTTTAGTGAAAGTGTGTTATATATATTATATTATCAGCCGATAAATATCGGTTTCCAAATTATCGGTATCGGTTTCAAAAAGTAAAATGTATGACTTTTAAAAACGCCGCTGAGTACGCGGACGTAAGGAGACGTACAGAGCGCCAATAAACCTTAAAGGCACTGCCTTTGCGTGCCGGCCCAGTCACACAATATCTATGACTTTTCACACACACAACTGAATGCAATGCATACTTGGTCAACAGCAATACAGGTCACACTGAGGGTGGCCGTATAAACAACTTTAACACTGTTACAAATATGCGGCACACTGTGAACCCACACCAAACAAGAATGACAAACACATTTCGGGAGAACATCCGCACCGTAACACAACATAAACACAACAGAATAAATACCCAGAACCCCTTGCAGCACTAACTCTTCCGGGACGCTACAATTTACCCCCCCGCTTCCCCGCCCAACTCAACCTCCTCATGCTCTCTCAGGGAGAGCATGTCCCAAATTCCAAGCTGCTGTTTTGAGGCATGTTAAAAAAAAGTAATGCACTTTGTAAATTCAATAATAAATATGGCAGTGCCATGTTGGCATTTTTTTCCATAACTTGAGTTGATTTATTTTGGAAAACCTTGTTACATTGTTTAATGCATCCAGCGGGGCATCACAACAAAATTAGGCATAATAATGTGTTAATTCCACGACTGTATATATCGGTATCGGTTGGAATCGGTAATTAAGAGTTGGACAATATTGGAATATCGGCAAAAAAGCCATTATTTGACATCTCTACTATTGACGGTGCATGTTTTCATGTCATGAAGGAAAAATCTCCTTCCTTACAGACATGATGAGCTGGTGTGCTATAAAACCTGCAGAAGGGACGCTAATTATGAAGTCATGGACATGTATTATAAAAAAATAAGTACTTTGAATGTACAAGAGCACACTCCTCACATTTCGAGCTAACATCATAGGTGCATGGCTAATTAAGGGAGAGTTTTGCTGCTGTAAAAAGTAGCAGCTGAGTCTAATTACTTAGGAGTACCAGAACTCCTTGTGTGGGAGGAGACATGAGAGGAATAACGTGTCATTCTGACCTTATCTCGTGTGGCACATACACAACTTATGTGCACTTGGAGAACATCATTTTGCCCATTCTACGTGCTAGTTGTGCATTGCAAGCGTGCTGGTTCTTACCTTGACGCGCCCGACGTACGCCTGATCCTGTTCTTCGGTGACAGTAAGGTTCACCGGCAGCGAGGGATCGAACAGCGGGTCGTTGTCGTTAACATCTGTCACCACAATGTTCACCGTGGCGGTGGAGGTCTAAACACACAAACACACACAGATGTGGCGGTACGTTTATGGTCTTGTCAGAAAACATGAATCCTTTACAAATCTCCGTAGTCGTGTTGTATATGGAGATAAATGAATATAAAGTGCCACGGTGCTGTCTGAAGGCCCATTTTGCTTACTAATTGCTGCCACTAAAACCCTCGCGGTCCATTCCCTTTTGTGCCGGCGTGACAGCTGCTCACACTAAAATGAACCGCTTTCACGCCACCACTACTTTGCACGCATCCCTCATTATAAATAAAAAAAATATCATTTTTGTTTAAGGTGCATGGTTGGGAAGAAAATTTGCGTTTTAAGGGGGTGATCAGAAAAGCTGGGCTGAGATGCAGAAGCAAAGAATAAAACACATTTTTAAATCAACTACTACCTAAATGAATACAGCCGTGACTAAAAGGTGACTAAAGGCATGTGTTATTAAAAAAACATTATTTTTGGTAAAAAAAAAATACACAGAGATAAACTGTTAACATTAGATTTTTATTGATTTCATATTTTCATTCTACAAAACCCAAAACCAGTGAAGTTGGCACATTGTGTATATCGTAATTAAAAACAGAATACAATGATTTGCATATCCTTTTCAACCTATATTCAGTTGAATAGACTGCAAAGACAAATGGTAAATGGGTTATAATTGTATAGCGCTTGTCTACCTTCAAGGTACTCAAAGCGCTTTGACACTATTTCCACATTCACCCATTCACACACACATTCACACACTGATGGCGGGAGCTGCCATGCAAGGCGCTAACCACGACCCATCAGGAGCAAGGGTGAAGTGTCTTGCTCAAGGATACAACGGACGTGACTAGGTTGGTAGAAGCTGGGGATCGAACCAAGAACCCTCAGGTTGCTGGCACGGCCACTCTCCCAACCTTGCCACACCGTCCTGGACAAGATACTTAAGGTTCGAACTGGAAAACTTTATTTTTTGCAAATATTAGATAATTTGGAATTTGATGCCTGCAACATGTTTCAAGAAAGCTGGCACAAGTGGCAAAAAAGACTGAGAAAGTTTAGGGAATGCTCATCAAACACTTATTTGGAAAATCCCACAGGTGAACAGGCTGGAACAATTTCCCTTGTGGATCATTAAAGTTTGTCTAAGTCTAAGGCTAATTGGGAACAGGTGGGTGCCATGACTGGGTATAAAAGCAGCTTCCATGAAATGCTCAGTCATTCACAAACAAGGATGGGGCGAGGGTCACCACTTTGTGAACAAATGCGTGAGCAAATTGTCCAACAGTTTAAGAACAACATTTCTCAACAAGCTATTGCAAGGAATTTAGGGATTTCACCATCTAAGGTCTGTAATATCATCAAAAGGTTCAGAGAATCTGGAGAAATCACTGCAGGCAACATTGAATGCCCGTGACCTTGGACCCCTCAGGCGGTACTGCATCAAAAACCGACATCAGTGTGTAAAGGATATCACCACATGGGCTCAGGAACACTTCAGAAAACCACTGTCAGTAACTACAGTTTGTCGCTACATCTGTAAGTGCAAGTTAAAACTCTACTATGCAAAGCCAAAGCCATTCATCAACAACACCCAGAAACGCCGCCGGCTTCGCTGGGCCCGAGCTCATCTAAAATGGACTGATGCAAAGTGGAAAAGTGTTCTGTGGTCTGACGAGTCCACATTTCAAATTGTTTTTGGAAACTGTGGACGTTGTGTCCTACGGAACAAAGAGGAAAAGAACCATCTGGATTGTTCTAGGCGCAAAGTTGAAAAGCCAGCATCCGTGATGGTATGGGGGTGTATTAGTGCCCAAGGCATGGGTAACTTACACATCTGTGAAGGCGCCATTAATGCTTAAAGGTACATACGGGGTTTGGCGCAACATATGTTGCCATCAAAGCAACTTTATCATGGACGCCCCTGCTTATTTCAGCAAGACAATGCCAAGCCACGTGTTACAACAGCGTGGCTTCATAGTAAAAGAGTGCGGGTATGAGACTGGCCTGCCTGTAGTCCGGACCGGTCTCCCATCGAAAATGTGTGGTGCAATATGAAGCCTAAAATACCACAACGGAGAAACTGGACTGTTGAACAACTTAAGCTGTACATCAAGCAAGAATGGGAAAGAAGTCCACCTGAAAAGCTTCAAAAAATGGTCTCAGTTCCCAAACATTTACTGAGTGTTGTTAAAAGGAAAGGCCATGTAACACAGTGGCAAAAATGCCCCTGTGCCACCTTTTTTGCAATGTGTTGCTGCCATTATATTCTAAGTTAATGATTATTTGCAAAAAAAAATAAAAAATTCTTAGTTTGAACATTAAATATCTTGTCTTTGCAGTCTATTCAATTGAATATAAGTTAAAAAGGATTCCCAAATCATTGTATTCTATTTATATTTACAAATTACGTGCCAACTTCACTGGTTTTGGGTTTTGTAGAAGCATAATGGATTGCTCCCATTAGTTGCATTGCTAGCCACCTACAACGAGCACATTTTTACATAATATAATACAAAAAAACCCATAAAATGTTGTCTTCTTGTCTCTCATAAGTATTGTAAACGTGAGGCAAAATCCCCCAAAATTCCAAACAGTTCCCCTTTAACTGAATTGTCAGTCGCCCATGTACGGAAAGAGCTGCTGCTTTATACGGGTGGCGTATGCTAGTGAGAAATTACAGCTGCGAGAGATGATTTATCCACGCTGTGATCCACCACAACACAGCTCGCTGAACCATGCACTTCATGCCCATAGCGGGTCAGCGGCGGCTTGCCGGCAACCTGTGCAACCAGCGTCAGCATGATGGATTCACTGGCCAAACAGCCAATTATGTACTTTGCAGTCAGACACACACACACACACACACACACACACACACACACACACACACACACACACACACACACACACACACACACACACACACACACACACACACACACACACACACACATCAATGTGTGTGCGTGTGGTATATGCACGTCAAGACAGCAACCTTAGGTCGTTTAGAGCGATGCTGATTAATAGCCTAAAGTATGTGAGCTACATGCAGTCCAATCATCCACACTTTCTGCCTAATGCCATTCATACTTGAAAGAAATATAATAAGTGTGTCAGGCTGCACAAATGGTCAAACAACTTGTAGCTTTTCTTGCACTTCAACACCTCCGGGGCACAAAGATAATACAATAATTGCCAAGGCCAAGAGAGTAAATTGACTATGCAAGTGTCAACATTTCCTCTACGAAAGATCGTGACTCATTGCAGGATTCCTGCAGACCTTAAACGCCACTTTGCACGGGTCACTGAGAGAGTAGGTCGATTCCTGAGGAAACGAGGAGGATAAAATAGTCAGAATAATGGAGAATTTTCACACAACTAGCTACTTAATGTGGACCTCTCGCCTGGTGTTTGAGAACAATTTGGTGAGTTTCAGGCTTCGCCTTTTGAATGCTAACAGCTAGCATGCTAACAAACCCCTCTTTGTAAAAATGTTTTCATTTATGTAACACAGAACTAATAAAAAATATGCTTTGGTGTACGAACCTTTTCTCCATGTACGAACGTTTCATTCGGCCATTGTGTGCACAGCAATTTTCTTACAGCAGTGCTGTTTTTAGCCACTGTGCTAGTTGTATGGTTTTTAGCCTTTTTGCAGCATTTTTCTAGTTTTGCTAGCTCAATATGAGCCCAAAGAAAGCAAAGGACATGCGATGTGTGGTTTGAAACATTCAGAAAGTATCCACAGCATTGTCGACACTGCCTATTGCCCTCCCCGCCCTTCTATTGCGCACCGGGGAAAATTAACAGAAATGGTTGAGTTGATTTGTTTTCGTTCCTAATGATTGTAGCGACGTGGCTGTTAAAGTTAAGGAGTTTTGTGATTTCAAAGTGTGAGTGCACCACAGGTCTAGGGGTGATGGACGGCTGGGCAGCGCCTAAAGAGTTGCAGCCAATAGTGTCACAGTGGCTTACACTAGCATCGCATCTCATAAGCTTGACAACACACTGTGTCCAATATTTTCACAAAGATAAAATAAGTCATATTTTTGGTTCATTTAATAGTTAAAACAAATTTACATTATTGCAATCAGTTGATAAAACATTGTCCTTTACAATTATAAAAGCTTTTTACAAAAATCTACTACTCTGCTTGCATGTCAGCAGATTGGGGTAGATCCTGCTGAAATCCTATTTATTGAATAAATAGAGAATCGTTTTGAATAGGGAAAATATCGTTTTTGAATCGAGAATCGCGTTGAATCGAAAAAAAAAAATCGATTTTGAATCGAATCGTGACCCCAAGAATCGATATTGAATCGAACGTGGGACACCCAAAGATTCGCAGCCCTAGTTGTAAGTGTACAAATATGGAGTTTTGTCAAGGCTGGAAGCCATTCTTTATGTTTCCATTGTTTGTTACGGAGAATTTGCTTCAATATACAACATTTTCTATTTGCGAACCCTGTCCATCACCAAACATTCATTCCCATTCATACACCAGTGTGGGCTGCACTACAGGCAAAGTAAGTAAAGTGTCTTGCCCAAGGACACAACAGCAGTGACAGGGCTGGGTTATTATTATTTTGATACTTTGATACTTTTCTACTGGATGGATACTAGATGCTTTACATTAGTTTTGGATGATACCACAAATTTGGGTATCAATCCGATACCAAGTCGTTACAGGTGAAACGACGTGGTCGCATAGTGATGCGGATGTGGTTCTCCCAAGGATGCAGACGGCTTCGGACACAGCTTGCAGGTAGGAAAATGATTTATTTTAAATATAAATCATATGGTGAATAACAAAAAGACATGCACGTAGCACAAAAGGCAAAACAAAAGGACTAGCGTGGGAGCTAGCAGGCAAAATGGCATAGCGTGAAAAGCTAGCGGGAATCAAAGTTGTCGTCATCAGTTGTGTAAGAACAAACTAGGAAGCCAGACCGAGTGAGGCCAGGGCAAAGACTAAATAGCCCTCTGATTAGCGCCCGGGCAACAGGTGCGCGTCCCGGACACTAACCAGAGGCAGGTGTATACAATCTGCCGTCATGGCAACAGAAATAAACGAAACTCAAGGTGCTGAAAACACATGTGACTCAAACATAAACAAACTATGATCCGGGCAGCGGATCGTAACAGTACCCCCCCCTTAAAGGACAGATTCCAGACGTCCCTTGACACGAAATAAAACTAGAACCCAAAAAACAAGAAACAGTTCAAGAGTCCAGGGAGGGCGGAGGGAGGATTTGGTGGTGGGTCGCCAGGCCACGTGTCCCCGAATCCACCGGGGAAGAGTCAGGTGGCGGCGGCGAGTGGAACGCCGCTGCCGCAGGCGAGGCGGGCGACCACGGAAAGGCCACATTCGTGGCTACCGAGAAGGTGGGCGTGAGTGGCGCCAGAAGTTCAGCAGCCTGAGAGTTCCAAGTCTATGTCTCGGGTGTCGCTGCTGTTTGCGCCACTGGCGTCCATACACAAACCTCTGAGAGCGCCGCTTGCGCAGCCAGACCACTCGAGGTCGCTGAGACGACGATGAGGGCGAGGAAGGTGGCGGCGTCCTGGAAAAGCCCACCGGAGACGAGGAGAGAGCAGACGTCGCCGTGGAAGCAGGAGGAGTCGTCGTCGCCGTGGAGGCAGGAGGAGACGTCGTCGCCGTGGAGGCAGGAGGAGACGTCGTCGCCGTGGAGGCAGGAGGAGACGTCGTCGCCGTGGAGGCAGGAGGAGACGTCGTCGCCGTGGAGGCAGGAGGAGACGTCGTCGCCGTGGAGGCAGGAGGAGACGTCGTCGCGGAGGCAGGAGGAGACGTCGTCGCCGTGGAGGCAGGTGCAGGTTCTGGTACCAGCCGTGGAGCCGGCGCTGGTGTGGGTACCAGCCGTGGAGCCGGCGCTGGTGTGGGTACCAGCCGTGGAGCCGGCGCTGGTGTGGGTACCAGCCGTGGAGCCGGCGCTGGTGTGGGTACCAGCCGTGGAGCCGGCGCTGGTGTGGGTACCAGCCGTGGAGCCGGCGCTGGTGAGGGAACCAGCCTTGGAGCCGGCGCTGGTGTGGGAACCAGCCTTGGGGCCGGCGCTGGTGTGGGAACCAGCCTTGGGGCCGGCGCTGGTGTGGGAACCAGCCTTGGAGCCGGCGCTGGTGTGGGAACCAGCCTTGGAGCCGGCGCTGGTGTGGGAACCAGCCTTGGAGCCGGCGCTGGTGTGGGAACCAGCCTTGGAGCCGGCGCTGGTGTGGGAACCAGCCTTGGAGCCGGCGCTGGTGTGGGAACCAGCCGAGGAACTTGGCATGGTGGAGCTTGGCGTGGTGGAGGTACGGGAGACGAAGCTTGGTGTGTCAGCCGAGGTGCAGGAACAGGTGCTAGCCGAGGTGCAGCTGGAGGTGGCCTAGCTGGCGGTTGTGGCTTAGCAGGCCAAAGGACTGGTGGCGGTGGCCGTGCAGGAGGTTGCGGCTTAGCACGCCGAAAGACTGGTGGCGGTGGCCGTGCAGGAGGTTGCGGCTTAGCACGCCGAAAGACTGGTGGCGGTGGCCGTGCAGGGGGTTGCGGCTTAGCACGCCGAAAGACTGGTGGCGGTGGCCGTGCAGGGGGTTGCGGCTTAGCACGCCGAAAAACTGGTGGCGGTGGCCGTGCAGGAGGTTGCGGCTTAGCACGCCGAAGTTGTGCCACCGCACTAGCACAGTTCCCAGTACTAGCCCCCCCCTCAAGACGCGGATACCAGACGCGCTCTTTGCGGTTTGGAACCGTCTTCAAGGGTGGGTGGAAGGAGGTATGGAGGGGGGTATACTCCTCCTCTTTAAATTGTCCAAATTGACTGTTAGTCTTCCCAATATCATGGGACTGTAGGGACGACCAGGAGGGAGAAAACAGAGGAGTGGGCGGAGCTTGAGCTATAGGGGGTGGGGCCAAAATAATTGGGGGCGGGGCTTGAAAATCAGAATGTGACTGACTAGACTTGAACTTAACAAAAATGTCCTGATAATGTTTTATCTTAGAATACAAGTTATTTGGAATTGGCTGACAGAAAGAAGCAGATGATGGAAAAAAAAATTCTTGCTCAATGACGTCATCGGGAGTGGGCGGAGTTACCTCTTCGGGGGGCGCCAATGAAATGACGTCATTGTTGGAAATGTCCATGTGACTGACAGCCCAATCGGAGAAATGTTTGGCAAAGTGGTCGATTGGGTTGCCAAACGTCTGAGGATGGGGAGCTTGAGCTGCATGTAGCTTGCTTCGGTCCGGGGGAGGAGTTTGCAGGAGCGGCGCGTCTTGACAGCGAGGGGAAGACCTTCTGGCCGGCTTCCGTCTTCGCTGACGCGTCCCGTACTGCGGGGGTGTGGCGATGTCCTCGGGCCAAACGGAGTGGATTGGGACCAGCTTTCCGTTGGGACCCCATATCAGGTCCTGGCGCTCCGAGGGGGAATAGCGAAGAGTTTCCGCTTCCATTGCTCGCAACACCTCCCACGTACCTTCGTCAAACTCCTCAATGGCTGCCGCGGGAGAATTGTTATTTGCTGGCTTCCTACTGAAACGACGTGGTTGCATAGTGATGCGGATGTGGTTCTCCCAAGGATGCAGACGGCTTCGGACACAGCTTGCAGGTAGGAAAATGATTTATTTTAAATATAAATCATATGGTGAATAACAAAAAGACATGCACGTAGCACAAAAGGCAAAACAAAAGGACTAGCGTGGGAGCTAGCAGGCAAAATGGCATAGCGTGAAAAGCTAGCGGGAATCAAAGTTGTCGTCATCAGTTGTGTAAGAACAAACTAGGAAGCCAGACCGAGTGAGGCCAGGGCAAAGACTAAATAGCCCTCTGATTAGCGCCCGGGCAACAGGTGCGCGTCCCGGACACTAACCAGAGGCAGGTGTATACAATCTGCCGTCATGGCAACAGAAATAAACGAAACTCAAGGTGCTGAAAACACATGTGACTCAAACATAAACAAACTATGATCCGGGCAGCGGATCGTAACAACAGGATCATACATTAGTCATATTCAAAGTCCTCATGTGTCCAGAGACATATTTCCTGAGTTTATAAACATAATATACATTTAAAAAAAACGAAAGAAGATGTGATGCCAAAAAAATATTGACGTAAACATAGTAGTATCGACTAGATACGCTCCTGTACTTGGTATCATTACAGAGGATGTTAGGTGTAGATCCACCAATGGCGTTTGTTTACATTTTGATGCCGATGAGCTACGGTATGTAGTGAAGCATGTTTAGCTATTCCTCGTCCTGCAGGGATGATACTTGTAAGGAACTTACTTTATTTGTCGCCATGGAGGCGACAATTAGAAGTGATTTAGAAGTAGCTAAAACACTGCCGACTGCGGCTAGATCATAGCCATGTCTTAAAGCACCTCCTCCAGTGGGCGTTTCAGTGTTATAGCTTCACCTTTATCGTTAGTTTTTAAGCCAAAATGCGTCCGTTCTCCCTTTTTGGTCTACACACTGTGTCTGCCTGTAAGTACTCCGTGATTGTGCGCTACCAAACATGCTCGTCTGCTCGTAAACCAGCAATGACACGACATGACGATGACAAGGGTGCGGGGGTGTAGGGGACCGGTCTTTTTCAGAGGCGGTATAGTACCGAATATGATTCATTAGTATCAAGGTACTATACTAAAAAAAACGTACAACCCTAGTGTGTAGTAAGATAACATTTCCAGTTGTCTTGGCAAATAAACCCACCCCTTATAATTAGAGCATTTACAATTATCAAACCAAAACAACAGTCTTAGATGATTTTGATTATTGAAAGATATCTAAGCAAATGCATCCACTGTTATTCTACTCTCAGAAAGGCACAGCTGCTGTTGTTCTTACCCCATCTGGTCGCTCGTCTGAGGCTGTGACAACCAGGGTATAATAGTCCTGAGTCTCCCTGTCCAGAGGTTTATTCAGAACCAGATACCCAGAACTGAAAATAAAAAAAAAAGAGAGAAGACAGACGCTGTTAATCCCTGGGCAATGGGTAAATATAGCACATAAGTGAAAAGTTGAAAGAGATATGGGGGAACTACTGTAGAATATGCCAGTGTTTTTCAACCTTTTTTGAGCAAAGGCACATTTTTTGCGTTGAAAAAATCCGGAGGCACACCACCAGCAGAAATCATAAACTCAGTTGACAGTTAAAAGTCATTGTTGCAATTGTTGGATATGACTTTAAAGCATAACCAAGCATGCATCACTATAGCTCTTGTCTCAAAGTAGGTGTACTGTCACATCACACCCTGACTTATTTGGAGTTTTTTGCTGTTTTCCTGTGTGTAGTGTTTTAGTTCTTGTCTTGCGCTCCTATTTTGGTGGCTTTTTCTCTTTTGTTGGTATTTTCCTGTAGCAGTTTCATATCTTATATTTCCCGCATCTACTTTGTTATAGCAATCAAGAATATTTCAGTTGTTTTTATCCTTCTTTGTGGGGACATTGTTGATTGTCATGTCATGTTCGGATGTACATTGTGGACGCCGTCTTTGCTCCACAGTAAGTCTTTGCTGTCGTCCAGCATTCTGTTTTTGTTTACTTTGTAGCCAGTTCAGTTTTACTTTCATTCTGCATAGCCTTCCCTTAGCTTCAATGCCTTTTCTTAGGGGCACTCACCTTTTGTTTATTTTTGGTTTAAGCATAAGACACCTTTTCACCTGCATTTACAAAGCAATTAGCTACCGGCTGCCACCTACTGATATGGAAGAGTATTACACGGTTACACTGCCGAGCTCTAGACACTCAACAACAACACATCATTTCCAGACTATAATTACTGGTTTGCAAAAAATGTTTTAACCCAAATATTTCAAATTAGATCATCTCCCACGGCACACCAAACTGTATCTCACGCCGCGGCACAGTGGTTGAAAAACACTGCACTAGACAACGGCATATTATTTGCAGATTATAATTATTGATTTGCAAATAACATTTTTGGGCCAATTAGGTGAAGTTGCATAGTTTCCCACGGCACACCAGAAAATATCTCACGACACACTAGTGTGCCGCGGCACAGTGGTTGAAAAACACTGGAATATGCAGTATTGTGTGATTCTATGGTTATACTGCATAGGCTTTAACAAGTCAACCATAGGTGTTATTTGTCTTTGGAGAACATCTAAGAAGCATAAGTGAGATGTGTGCCCAGTCAAAACCAGCCAAAATATTTGACACTATACATGAAATCCTTCTACAAGCAATAATGTTCCGCTTTCAGTTTCTTTATTGGTCTTCTTCCATCCGACTTGATACAACCGGCAACTTCCTTCCAGTCCAATCGTGTCGAAACATTTGAGCGTAGTTTCTTTGACAGTTTCTTTACAGTGTACACACTGACGTAATACATACTGATGCAACTTCCTCGTGAATATATTTTGGGTAGAACCCAAGAGTTGCAAAGTGGGCCAACGCAAAAAAAGACTATTTTGCAAGTTTGCGTTAACGTGAGCTGCAGGGCGTAATGTCGTCGCATGAAAGCACGAGTCAGCTCGCCTTTATAGTGGCGCTATAATAACCCTGCTCAAAATCGACGGGAGTAGTTGTACCAAAAGCCTTCCAATATTCCTCCAACATGGAGATGAAAGCTCTTTAAAGTGCTTGTTTCAGGACTTTTTATTTTTTATTTTTTTACTGCTGAATGTATATTATTTCATTCTGCTTTTACACCTTTAAATCCTGTCTGTGTGCTTCCTAGCTGTCTGACATGAGGGCCATGATTTCTTTTTTTTTTTTACCCCTGGTGTCACTTCCTATTTGCATCTGCCTATTTCTTTCAGTCACACTAGAATTCCCTGAGTTGCTACACACCCTGTAGAAATGTAAATAGACTGTTTCCCAGTGGACGAGACACATTTTTGATGACACATTAATGAATAAATACAGCAAAGATCCTTGGATAATGCATGTGTGCTTGATCGACTCAAGCATCTTTTTAAAGCTATTATTTTCTACCCGCTGCTGCGGAGTGTAATAATACATTACAATATCACAGACGTGACTAATGTATATCTATAGCATGCATAAAAGTTTATTCAATTTAGGAAAAAAAAGCACCTTTACAGCAGGTAGCACTGCAGGAAAAGTAGGTCGACTCCTGTCGTCACAGAGATGTGTTTCTATTATTTTGCCCCTCTCATGTAGTTCAATCCCAAAATAGTAAACGCGTGTCTCGGTATATAGGATTTTACAGGCGTACCTAATGTTATAGCCAGTAGGTGTAAAACGGTTTGTTGTAACAATTTTAGGCCTGTCAATTTCAATTCATTGTTTATTTTATTATTTTAAAACTTCACAAGCACACATTTTTGCTTGAGTGATCAACTGTCCAAAAGGATTGGGAAGAAGCAGAGCTTGTCTGGTCCCACCCATGTGCCATAAGCCAGTGTTTCTTAACCATAGGGCTGGAGCCCATGAGTGCCGAGAGGGCGCCCAAAAAATATCTCTTGCTCAGTTGTGGTCCGTATGGACCACACTCACTTGTAATACACTTTTCCACCACTTCTGGCAGTAATGACAATAACAAACAGGAGAACTCTGGAGCTAAGGTCATAGAGAAGTTTGAGTTTGAGTTTGAGTTTGAGTTTATTTCGAACATGCAAGTATACAACATGATACATCACAATCTCCAGTTTCTCTTTTCAACATGTTCGAAAAGGAGTAGGAAGAAGCAGAGCTTATTTAATCCTACCCCTTTTCTTTTACATAACAGTTGCTAAAACTTTTGTTCACTTCCTGTTCTCAATTTATTCACAATATACTCCATAAGTAATCACAAGTTTCCCAAGTGCAAAAATTATGACTAAAGTGGTGAAGCTGTATTTTCATTTGCCCTTTAATTTTATTGACATTGTATTTAAGAAACATATAGCATCATTATTCAGTAATTATTTTAGCGCTGTGTAATTGTATGTACAGTAAATTAGTTTTCATCAGTTTTTATGAGTGCCTTCTTTTGCAGTATATTAGTAGTTTTTTGTAAGCAGACAGATATATGCTTTGATAATAATCTTAGTGACTAACCCATACATCATTTGACAAGGTTTATTTTGTTAAACTGTAAGTAGATGTATTTATTGAACACAATTACAATCAAGAGTAAGATTACATTCTAAAAAGAAAGGGAAACAAGAAAGAAATAATCAACTGAAAGCCTTTCAAATTATATTTTAAAATACCTTTGAATTTGGAATAATCATGATTAACCACAGGTTATTACTTTCTTGCATAATTTGAATGAACTAAAACGAGACCCCAATATTTGGACATAAATGCAATTTTATCGGCATAATGTCATTCAGGAACATGTTTTTAAATACTTTACTTCAATTTACTATGTAACAACCTGTGCCGCTCTCAGGTAACCATCCGCGGTTAAGGTAAAGGAGCAAAAAAAACTAAACAAACAAAAAAAAAAGAAGCATGAACAGTTCAAATAAATTGTATGGTTAATTCGACTAATGCGATAATTTTTTTGTGATTAATCACATAAGTTAACTTGTTATTTTTGACTGCCCTTATTAATTTAACGACAAAAAACATGCATAAATTCAGCTAAAATGATTCAAATCATTCCAAAGGAGTGGTTCTTAACCTGGGTTCGATGGAACCCTAGGGGTTCGGTGAGTCGGGCTCAGGGGTTCAGCGGAGGTCAAAACACACCCGACTCATCATGTAAATAAAATCTTCTCCCTATCGGCGTATTACGGATACGGCAACAGCAGAAGTCACACTGATTTACAGGTGTGTAATTTGTTGTGAGTTTATGCACTGTGTTGGTTTTGTTCTTTGAACAAGGTGATGTTCATGCACAGTTCATTTTGTGCACCAGTAATAAAACATGGTAACACTTTAGTATGGGGAAAATATTCACCATTAATTAGTTACTTATTAACATGCAAATTAGTAACATATTGGCTCTTATCTAGTCATTATTAAGTACTTATTAATGCCTTATTCGGCATTGGCCTTATTATAACCCTAACCCTCTAACCCTGGCCCTAACCATAACCAAATAACTCCAAATTAAGTCTTTGTTACTTAGAATATGTTCCCCATACTAAAGTGTTACCAAAAACATATAACTTTGTCTTGAATTTGAAACAATTTTTTATTTTTTTTTTCACTAAAGAAGGGTTCCGTGAATGGGCATATGAAACTGGTGGGGTTCGGTACCTCCAACAAGGTTAAGAACCACTGTTCCAAAGTCTTATTACATTTAGGAGTTACAACAAAGTCACAGATGCAACTGAGACTTACTTGCGCTGCAGTAAAAACTGTTCATGGTGATCCCCGCGGTGGATTCTGTAGATAATGGGGTCCTTTTCCCTATCCACCGCCTATAAGAAAACACATTCCAAGTCACAATAACCATCACAGTATTCAAATATTGTATCTTAAAGATTCCCTATTATGCAAAATGGATGTTTTAGTGATGTTCCAACAGTATTATGTGTCCTCAGAGCCTGTTGATGAGCACCAAACGTGAGAAAAATCAATCATCTCTCGCACTTGTTTGCTACACCTTTCAAAGAAGAGGCAATCTACGCTTGCTTTTGAAGTATCGGGTTTTCATGACCTCATCAAGATGGAAAAACAGTACTTTCAAATGGAAAAAAGAAACAGCCTCTGACCAGGTCCAAGCTGGATGAGCTCACTCTGTTTATATACTGTACCTACAACTTTGATAAAAATAAAAAAAAGAGGCTTCACTACAAATCTTGAAATAAATCCGTGCCAACTAACTACAGACGTGTGAGCTAAATTTGACCTTATTTTTTTTTTCCCCCCACCAAAATAGGTATGATGTTGTGTGATGTGCAACTAGTTTGTCTTGCAGATCAATGACTGTGTGAGCTCTCAATGTAAAGTACTTTGAGTGCCTTTAAACGTGCTATAAAAATCCAATTAGAAATCAGGGGGTCAGATTGTGTGCCGATGTTGCGTTGGGATATTGGCTAATTTGCTGCAGGGCCAAGCCCATCTTTACCACAGCTGTGGTCCATTGTTTACATGGGTAAATATTCCCTCAAAAGGGATGCACACTCAGGGAGACGCACACATTCCCTGTTACACACATGCAGCAGTTGCATAATTTCTAGGAAGCCGCCTCTCTCCCCAGACCACCGCCTCGAATTTGAGAGCAATCTGCCACGAACGTGTCATCTCCCCACAGTGCGAAGATGTTTCTGAGATACTAATCCTCACCAACATGGCCAAATATAAACTCTGTCTCTTCCAAGTGACATTATCACTGGAGGACTAAAGAACAATTAATGGCTAAGCCATGATTTACAAAGTAAGTAAGTCTCTGGATACAGGAAGGCTTTGAGAGTAAAACCCAAATGATTTAAAAGGGAGTCAATAGTAGTTTATTTTTTACTTACTCTGCACAAGTCACTTTATTTTGTTAAAAAAATTGTAGCATTTAAACCACAAATTTAATACCTCACTGGATTTACAGCAATACTAGCAAATTCAAAATTGTATAAGATACGCTTTATAAAAATGTGTTAGTGTCTTTTATTTACTTTCTATAAAACATTTTGAGGACTATAATCTGTTGTTAAAGTATCAGATCCATCCATTCATCCATCCATCCATCTTCTTCCGCTTATCCGAGGTCGGGTCGCGGGGGCAGCAGCCTAAGCAGGGAAGCCCAGACTTACCTCTCCCCAGCCACTTCGTCCAGCTCCTCCCGGGGGATCCCGAGGCGTTCCCAGGCCAGCCGGGATATATAGTCTTCCCAACGTGTCCTGGGTCTTCCCCGTGGCCTCCTACCGGTCGGACGTGCCCTAAACACCTCCCTAGAGAGGCGTTCGGGTGGCATCCTGACCAGATGCCCGAACCACCTCATCTGGCTCCTTTTGATGTGGAGGAGCAGCGGCTTTACTTTGAGCTCCCCCCGGATGACAGAGCTTCTCACCCTATCTCTAAGTGAGAGCCTCGCCACTTGGCGGAGGAAACTCATTTCAGCCGCTTGTACCCGTGATCTTGTCCTTTCGGTCATGACCCAAAGCTCATGACCATAGGTGAGGATGGGAACGTAGATCGACCAGTAAATCGAGAGCTATGCCTTCCGGCTCAGCTCCTTCTTCACCACAATGGATCGATACAGCGTCCGCATTACTGAAGACGCCGCACCGATCCGCCTGTCGATCTCACGATCCACTCTTCCCTCACTCGTGAACAAGACTCCGAGGTACTTGAACTCCTCCACTTGGGGCAAGATCTCCTCCCCAACCCGGAGATGGCACTCCACCCTTTTCCGGGCGAGAACCATGGACTCGGACTTGGAGGTGCTGATTCCCATCCCAGTCAGTATCAGATCGAGACTCGAAATCTGTTCTGAGGCCAACAATGTTGACTAAGACATCCCTAAATCCAATCATTTTGTTTTTTAGCTTGAAAGAGGTCAGCCTGATTGTACTGTATGTATTACATTTGGAAAGCCACACTTTGGCTGGCCAAAAGAAACGTCAAGACGGTGAAAAATAGTCCACTTTGGGCACCCCAAAAACACAACTGAGGGTTCTTATGAAAATAATTTTTAAATAGTCGAAATGTAGGACCTTTGAGACAATATTTAGTTTTAAACGGTTTATGAAAAAGAGGACTTACATTCCAGTTTAATGGGGGCGGTGTACGTGAATGTGTGTAGCGTTGTGTATACACCTGAAGGTTGAGCACCGTGGCTCCCGTCCTCATAGCTTCGCTGATCTCCAGGCTGTACTGTTGCCGGGGGAAACGCGGAGGGCTCTGGTTGTTGGGTGGCAAAACTTCGATGTAGACCGTCGTAATCGATGACCTTGCGAAAGCAAAAGACAGCAAAAGAGCAGAGTCAGCCAGGTATTTAAGCTTTGGTTTCCTTTGCACTTACTCTCCGTGTTTAACCAATCGATTCAAGTCAACAACAGAAATGTCTACTATAGGTATTGCAAAGGTGCCTTCACTGAGCTCCTGCTTCCCATGCTAATCCCGGTTTGACTGGAAGCAAGCTTTTGTTTATGTCCTCCTTCATTTTAATAAAAGCCCTTTAAGAAATGAGCTCTTGCAAGGAAACAGTCCCATACTCTGCCTTCTTCATTATGAAGCTTATTATGCAGCCATGGACCATTGGAAGAATGCTGCATAGGAATACATTGAAGGCATTGTCGTAATAGGACGCAGCTAATCAGGAGATCATTGACAGCAAAGTAGCTTGAGTGCACTCAGAGGCAATTAAAACGTTTTTCAATACATACAGTCTGTGTATACAAGTGGCCGCCATGTAATACTCAAAGACCCTTCAATCAGGTGCCCCTCTCCACCTTTAGAGACCTTAAAATGCTTCAAATGTCACATCCCTTTACCCGGGCGGTTTTCTTTCAAAGAGGCAATGAGCTAATTTGAGGAAATGGCAGCAACACAAGGTCATTAAGTGAGGTCTTAATTACTCAACGCTCACTTAGCCTTTCTCTAGACTCATTTGATGAGTCGCAGATGTTTTCATTCTAACTGCCAGATGATGTGGACCGTTCTTTATTTATAAATTATGTCTTTAACGAACAAACAACCAATGACTGTCTTCCGCGTCCAAAGAAGGCTGAGTTCCGAACATAAAGATAAGCTATTAAGATCACCAGGGCCCTCATGTAACAAGCTTGGTTAAGCAAGCTTACGCGGAATGGAATGTGCATTACCTCAGACTCGCTTCATGGCTGACGTACATACGTTTCTACAGGCTGTGGATACTGTGGTAACACAGATGGTGGTTCAGATGTTTTAATTTCATCCATCCATCCATCCATCCATTTTCATCCGCTTATCCGAGGTCTAGGCAGAGAAGCCCAGACTTCCCTCTCCTGAGCCATTTCGTCCAGCTCCTCCCGGGGGATCCCGAGGCGTTCCCAGGCCAGCCGGGAGACATAGTCTTCCCAACGTGTCCTGGGTCTTCCCCGTGGCCTCCTACCGGTCGGACGTGCCCTAAACACCTCTCTAGGCAGGCGTTCGGGTGGCATCCTGACCAGATACCCAAACCACCTCATCTGGCTCTTCTCGATGTGGAGGAGAAGCGGCTTTACTTTGAGCTCCTCCCGGATGACAGAGCTTCTCACCCTATCTCTAAGGGAGAGCCTCGCCACCCGGCGGAGGAAACTCATTTCGGCCGCTTGTACCCGTGATCTTGTCTTTTCGGTCATAACTCAAAGCTCATGACCATAGGTGAGGATGGGAACGTAGATCGACCAGTAAATTAAGAGGTTTGCCTTCCGGCTCAGCTCCTTCTTCACCACAACGGATCGATACAGCATCCGCATTACTGAAGACGCCGCACCGATCCGCCTGTCGATCTCACAATCCACTCTTCCCCCACTCATGAACAAGACTCCGAGGTACTTGAACACATCCACATGGGGCAAGACTTTTTAATTTCAACAATGCAAAAACCATTGAGGCAAGGACACCAAATTCACCTTTTCGCCAATGCATTCTTCTTCGAATCACATTATTATTTATTATTATTATTATTATTAACTTGGCAGCACGGTGGAAGAGGGGTTAGTGCATCTGCCTCACAATACGAAGGTCCTAAGTAGTACTGAGTTCCATCCCGGGCTCGGGATCTTTCTGTGTGGAGTTTGCATGTTCTCCCCGTGACTGTGTGGGTTCCCTCCAGGTACTCCGGCTTCCTCCCACCTCCAAAAACATGCACCTGGGGATAGGTTGATTGGCAACACTAAATTGGCCCTAGTGTGTGAATGTGAGTGTGAATGTTGTCTGTCTATCTGTGTTGGCCCTGCGATGAGGTAGCGACTTGTCCAGAGTGTACCCCGCTTTCCGCCCGATTGTAGCTGAGATAGGCTCCAGCGACCCCCCGCGATCCCAAAAGGGACAAGCAGTAGAAAATGGATGGATGGATGGACATTACTATTTGTGAGGACATATAATCATTTACCTAGGCAATCATTTTGCCACATATTGCTGTCACAACGGCTTTCTGTGACTCCTTGGCCATGTCAGGTGGACAACAGCAGCGGGTAGTCGCGCCACACCGGATCCGGACACCGAGAAGGATGTCACGTATACGGCTGCTACCACAAGAAGCTCTCATGTGTTATAATAATAAATTGAGTAATCAAACAAGAGTAAGTTTTTCATATATGCTGCCATGTTTGCATTTAAAAGATTTCAACATTCCATCATTTTGTCCGCAGGAATCAAGCAAGCACTGTGCTTCGGGGGACTATACATATTTAAACACTTGTCTCTTTTGGTGATGTGCACCCAATGCAACTTTTTATTCTTATAGACAGACCTGTGTGTTCACTTCCGTACCTAACGGTTTCGGCTACGAACTTCCTCAACCACAACCTCTGATCATTTTTGAAGACCTATTGAACCTCTTTGGATTACTGAAAGATATGCACCCATCTTATTCCTCACCTTCTTCACGATGATCGACCATTATTTTTTTTATTTCAGCCTGCGGTTCCCGGAGCACACGGCAATCTCAAACCGCTGTCGTTCACTCCAAACACCTACTACCGGCTTGTGATTGGCACCAACGTACAGCGCTTAAGCACATAGCTACTTTCAATATGACTTGCAAATTTAAAAGGGGAAATAACAAGTAACGTAGGCGTGGTCTGGGCGTGCCATGTCCAGCCAACTCCTCAGATCGATTCCATGTTGACTGTGATGTAACAAAGAAATGTGCTTGGAAATACATCTGAATTTTTGCTTGCATACGTAGTTTTCTGGATTCAAACGTACGTCTATTTTTACTAGGAAATTCACGCAACTCTTGTAACATGAGGCCCCTGGTCAGTTAGGAATATTGGGAAATGTCCTCATTACGACCGCCACAGTCCTTCACAAAAGGCCCTTTACCAAATCTTTGCAGTAACATCTTTTTTTAGGGTTTTTAAAGTTTTACAAGGTTCAAGTGTAGGTTCACATGCAGCTTGCAGGCAGTCATTAGCAGCTCCAAACGCCTACTAGACAACACCTGCCAAGACAAGCTAAGCAGTGGGCGAGGGCCAAATCCAAAAGCCGAAAGGGGAGTATAGAGAACTTTGGGATATTGATGCAGAAGATTAAGTTTAACATACAGTAGGTAGAAAAAATGCAGGGGAATATCCTGGTCTCTTGCACTTTGGCTGGTGTGCCTGTTGTGATGTAACAGCAATGAACTTAAGTGGAAGAGTCAAAAGCTAAAATGTTCTCTCCAATGGAACATAAAGTGACTAGAAAATGTAAGAATATCCATATAAAACCCAATTAAAAGCATCTTCCATCCATCCATTTTCTACCGCTTATTCCCTTTATGGTCGCGGGGGCACTGGAGCCTATCTCAGCTACAATCGGGCGGAAGGCGGGGTACACCCTGGACAAGTCGCCACCTCATCGCAGGGCCAACACAGATAGACAGACAACATTCACACTCACATTCACACACTAGGGCCAATTTAGTGTTGCCAATCAACTTATCCCCAGCATCTTAATGCGTAAAAATTATAATTAATTTATTGTTACTATAAAGACTAATACCATTTTTTTTTTTAAATAAAAACTTGTGATTGTGATTTTTCAAAACCACAAACTTGCAAATGATAATACAAAAACCATAATAAAATTAGAATATCTAATAATAAAGTAGATTTTGGTCACTTTTTTTTTTTTTTTTTTTTTTTACAATTTGTAAGAAGGAAAATTGTCCGTTTATTCCAGGGGTCGGCAAACCGCGGCTCTAGAGCCATATGCGGCTCTTTAGCGCCGCCCTAGTGGCTCTCTGGAGCTTTTTCAAAAATGTATGAAAAGTTGAGGGGACATTTAAAAAAAAAATAAAATTAATATGGTTTCTGTAGGAGGACAACATGACACAAACCTCCCTAAATGTTGTAAAGCACACTGTTTATATTAAACATGCTTCACTGATTCCAGTATTTGGCGAGCGCCGTTTTGTCCTACTAATTTTGGCGGTCCTTGAACTCACCGCAGTTTGTTTACATGTATAACTTTCTCCGACTTTCTAGGACGTGTTTTATGCCACTTCTTTTTCTGTCTCATTTTGTCCACCACACTTTTAACGTTGTGCATGAATGCACAAAGGTGAGTTTTGTTGATGTTATTGACTTGTGTGGAGTGCTAATCAGACATATTTGGTCACTGCATGACTGCAAGCTAATCGATGCTAACATGCTATTTAGGCTAGCTATATGTACATATTGCATCATTATGCCTCATTTGTAGGTATATTTGAGCTCATTTAGTTTCCTTTAAGTAATCTTAATTCAATTTATATCTCATGACACACTATCTGTATCATCTGTATGTAATATGGCTTTTAATTTTTTGCGGCTCCAGACAGTTTTGTTTTTGTATTTTTGGTCCAATTTGGCTCTTTCAGCATTTTGGGTTGCCGACCCCTGGTTTATTCAATTGAACTGGGGGCCACTGGAAGTAAAGTTTCAAGTAGATTTTTGTCACATATATATTTTTGAAGTTGATTTCTCAATTTTTTTCACCAATTTATTAAAAACGTCTGTTTGTATATTAAAACGTAAAAAAAAATCTTCCATCCATCCATTTTCAATCGCTTGTCCCTCTCAGGGTGGCGGGGGGCTGGAGCCTATCCCAGCTGCACTCAGACGGAAGGCAGGGTGCACCCTGGACGAGTCGCCACCTCATCGCAGGGCCAACACAGATAGACAACATTCACACTCACACACTTTCAAGAGTTATAATTGAAAAACATATCTTTAAAAAAATAAAATTGAAAAAATATGCATTATTTTATGTCACAAGTATGTGATGTTTTCTAACCACAACCTTGTAAATTATAAGGTACTGTAAAGGGACCTTTCACATTCGAACCGATACGGTACTGATTCCCACTACCTGGGAGTCAATACTAGTAGTCATTGGTGAGATATTAAATAGTGGGCTGAGAATGATAATGGTGCTGTCCAGTTGTTATATCTATATTTTTTACACGCCTGAGTCTCTTTATAAAAGTATTATGTAGATTTTGCATGCAGTTGCAATTCTAAGACATTAGATGGCAGTTGTGTACACTGTACAGGCTCCGATGTGTTGCCTTGCCCAGGAAGTAGTCTTTGCCATTGAGCTTTATATGTATACTTTGTGTTTATTCTGTATTGTGCTTATTACACACCAGCTGTTTGATTGTAATGTACATCTTAGTTGTAATTTTAATCACCAAATTTTGAGGTGTTGAAAGTCAATGTAATTTAGCATTAAGCTAGCGCATTTTAGAAAGTAGAATCTTAACGTACGCAGACTTATGCCGATATTCGATAAGTAATTTAACCGACGATAAATGGAAAATGAAGTCGGTAAGTTTTCCAGCGTCAAAAAAATCGCCATGTGCATGCTTCAAGAGCATTCACGCTTTCCATTGGTTTCAGCGGAAATAAAAGAAGGGGGTGAATCATCTTGTCCCTCATTAAGGGTTTGTGCATTAAGAGTCTTTAACTCTTTGTGCGACAAGGTGGGGCCGCTGGCCTGTTTGCTGCTCTTTGACCGGTTTTGTGTTTTTTTAATGTGCGTCTTTGACAAGCGATGCGGTCGGTATCGGTTTCTGTGGTTGCAGGCATTTGTACTACAAATAAATGTTAGTAATGATAACCACGGTAATATTCCCAACGGTTAGTATCATCGTATTGAATTAAAATGATCGGAAAAAAACGTCATTCATAACGGTACATTGACTGGCTGGCGCTAGCTTGCTAGCTAGCTTAAATGCTAACATGTAAACAGTAGACATTACGTCTTTCCCCATTAAGAAACATCATTCCGCAATATAAACTTGTACAAAAACACATTATTGTCAAAACAACTGAGCTACAGTATTCACATTAAACAAAGAATGTGCTGTGTATTCACAAAGTGTTCAAATTGAAACAGTCGGACGCACACAAACTCCGTTTAACAGGAAGTAAACTCACGTGACGTCACATTTCCTGAGTTTATAAACATAATGTACATTTAAAAAACGAAAGAAGATGTGATGCCAGAAAATATCGACGCAGTCATAGTAGTATCGCTCCTGTACTTGGCATCATTACAGTGGATTTCAGGTGTAGATCCACCAATGGCGTTTGTTTAGATTGTGGCGCCGGTGTGTAGTGAAGTATGTTTAGCTATTCCTCGTCCTGCAGGGATGATACTTGTAAGAAACGTACTTTATTTGTCGCCATGAAGGCGAGGATTAGTGATTTAGAAGTAGCTAAAACACTGCAGACTGCGGCTGGACTTTAGCCGCTATCTTGCCATGTCTTAAAGCACCTCTTCTTGAGGCATTTCAGTGTTATAGCTTCACCTTTATTGTTAGTTTTTAAAGGGGAACATTATCACCAGACCTATGTAAGCGTCAATATATACCTTGATGTTGCAGAAAAAAGACCATATATTTTTTTTACCAATTTCCGAACTCTAAATGGGTGAATTTTGGCGAATTAAACGCCTTTCTATTATTCGCTCTCGGAGCGATGACGTCACATCGGGAAGCAATCCGCCATTTTCTCAAACACATTACAAACACCGAATCAAATCAGCTCTGTTATTTTCCGTTTTTTCGACTGTTTTCCGTACCTTGGAGACATCATGCCTCGTCGGTGTGTTGTCGGAGGGTGTAACAACACGAACAGGGACGGATTCAAGTTGCACCAGTGGCCCAAAGATGCGAAAGTGGCAAGAAATTGGACGAAATTTGTTCAAAATACGAGGGTGTGGGGAAAGCCGACGAAAATGGTCAGTCGTTTGTTCCGCACACTTTACCGACGAAAGCTATGCTACGACAGAGATGGCAAGAATGTGTGGATATCCTGCGACACTCAAAGCAGATGCATTTCCAACGATAAAGTCAAAGAAATCTGCCGCCAGACCCCCATTGAATCTGCCGGAGTGTGTGAACTATTGAGGGACAAAGGACCTCGGTAGCACGGCAAGCAATGGCGGCAGTTTGTTCCCACAGACGAGCGAGCTAAACCCCCTGGATGTCTTGGCTCACACCGCTTCTACCGTCCCTTATGCCACCGAAGATGATCAAGAGACGAATATCGACCCTAGCTTCCCTGGCCTGCTGACATCAACTCCAAAACTGGACAGATCAGCTTTCAGGAAAAAAGAGCGGATGAGGGTATGTCTACAGCATATATTAATTGATAAAAACTTTATTCATTACTCGCGGTTTTACGTAAATTATTATACATAAACTGTGTTTACCAATAATTTAGCTTAAAAACATTAAAACACTTAAAAACAAACACATACCAATCGTTGGTTAGAAGGCGATCGCCGAATTCGTCCTCGCTTTCTCCCGTGTCGCTGGCTGTCGTGTCGTTTTCCTCGGTTTCGCTTGCATACGGTTCAAACTGATATGGCTCAATAGCTTCAGTTTCTTCTTCAATTTCGCTTAAGCCGCTGAAATCCGAGTCTGAATCCGAGCTAATGTCGCTACCTTGCTGTTCTATCTGCCATGTTTGTTTGTATTGGCATCACTGTGTGACGTCACAGGAAAATGGACGGGTGTATACAACGATGGTTAAAATCAGGCACTTTGAAGCTTTTTTTAGGGATATTGCGTGATGGGTAAAATTTTGAAAAAAACTTTGAAAAATAAAATAAGCCACTGGGAACTGATTTTTAATGGTTTTAACCCTTCTGAAATTGTGATAATGTTCCCCTTTAAGCCAAAATGTGTCTGTTCTCCCTTTTCTGTCTACACACTGTGTCTGCTTGTAAGTACTCCGTCATTGTGCACTACCGAACATCCCCGTCTGTTCGTAAACCAGCAATGTCATGACGTGACGACGACAGGGGAGCGGAGGGTGGGGTGGGGGGTACTTTTTAGAGGCGGTATAGTACCGAAAATGATTCATTAGTATCGCGGTACTATACTAATACCGGTACACCGTACAACCCTAGTCTCTACCTTTTTAAATACATGATTTTGAATGCATAACACATTTGGAAACAACCAAAACAAGACTCTCTTAATGTAAAAAAAACAAATACTAACACTTCTGCAATCTATATCCATCAAGAGTGGTGTGTGTTATTAAGGCCCCCACCAGGACCAGGAACCGTAATTCATTTTGGGTCTTGACCCATAACAAATCAGCAAGCGGGGATGGATATTGATTAACAGCGTGGGTTATGTTTTCAGAGATAAACAGGGGGTCTGGGGAAATGTGGAGACAATCTTTCGTGGAGACCAACCTCAATCTGCACTCTTCTATTGATCGGGGAGCCACACAGCTGATAAGTGACAAATATCATTGGAGAGAGCAATCGCCAGCCATCTGGCTCTAATAAAAAATGCATTCTGTGGTTTCATCTCAGCAAAAATTGTTCTTGTGGATTAAAGTCAACACCGTCATCCACTGTCGGCTTTAATTAGATCAAAGACTCACTCATGGCGATATTTGTAACACTGCAAGAGCCCTTCCTTATAGTGTCTTGCACCTGTTGAAGTAATGCTTACTCGGCACTTTCAACAATCGAGACAATAGCGGCATTAAACATTCTGGATCAGGCTGAGAGTGTTTGGTACTACTGTTGACGACTTCTGTTTTTAAAGGCTTTCAAAAACTTTACTCTCACAACGTTCACATTCCAATGTACCGTAGACTGTATTCAAAAAATATATTTTTTATACGTGAACACCACCACCCACCCCAAATATGTTAGTTTTTCTTTCAGTCACTCTCACAACCATACCAAAAATGTTGTCTGAGATTTCGTCTTAAAGGTCCTATGTGATGCAAAAATGACTTTTGAATGACATTCTGACAGTAATATCTTTACGAGCGCCAAACATAATGAAAGTATTTATGCTCCTATCATAACATTCACATTGTTAAGAATATAAAAACTATTTATTACCCTCAAAATGAAGTCTGAAAAAAATGTGTTGTATTCGAGGTCTACAGATCATTATGTGTGAAGACGACCATATGGTAAGCCAACAATATATTCCCGTCACTCTCACACATACCTACCTACCTACCTACCTACCGGTGGCTCAAAGGTTAAAGTTAAACAGCTATGTTCTTGATGATGTTTTTACGGTCATACATCAATGAGCACCAAATGTTCAACGTTCACAGTCCAATATAGCCTATTGACCAGAATATAAGATGGTATTTATTACCTTAAGAAAAAAGAAAAAAAATCTACTGTCTTATATTTGGGGAGAGATTTTTGAACGTAAACCCTGAACAATTCCCACTCTGTCAAGCTTTTTTTTTTGTTTTCCTCTGTCACACACAGTCGCCCACCATTGGCTTAAAAAACACATTTCTTATCTGGGATTTAGACTTAAAGGTTCGCTGTTATGCAAACATGTTCTAACAGCAATGTGTTTTTGAGCAGCAGATGTCGCATGTTTATGCTCACTTAGCACTTTAATGAGAACCAATTTAATAGTGGCATTAGCAATTCTGCATCATGCCAAGAGCTGTTTTTATTTTTTTAAATATATATGTCCTGTCCATCTACATATTTAGTGTTTGGCGCAGCCGTACCCAAGCAGGGGGGAATAGAAAGAAGAAAAAAAGAAGACAGAGGGGGATGAGACCAAAAGAGACAACACAAATACAATATATACACATATGATATCACAACTGATTTTACTGTATTGTCAACTTTGCTTTTAAATCCATTCAAAAGCTCACTTGCCATCACAACACTCACCTTCTGTATTGATCTGAAGATATAACAGTATGTATATTACCCATGAAAAGAGTCTGAAAAAGACCCGATAGTCGTTCTTCACTAAGGGTCATAACATTTAAACAAAAACTATGTATCTGCGTGTGGACAAGAGGCCTAAACGCAGATAAGTATGTGTTTATTAAGTATCTGTGTCCGTGTGGACATGGCCGGTCAGAATCTGTGGAAAAACACAGGAAAAAAAACAGAGCTGGCGCTCAAATAAGAGAAAAAGAAGGTATGCTGCACGTATTCTATTTTTTGCCCTCTTCTACTGATGTTTTCCTCAAGATCCTTGAGGAAATTCTGAAAGAGCATGAAGAAACAGACTATGGTGTCGATTAGAGATGTCCGATAATATCGGCCTTAAAATGTAATATCGGAAATTATCAGTATCGTTTTTTTTATTATCGGTATCGTTTTTTTTTTTAAATTAAATCAACATAAAAAACACAAGATACACTTACAATTAGTGCACCAACCCAAAAAACCTCCCTCCACCATTTACACTCATTCACACAAAAGGGTTGTTTCTTTCTGTTATTAATATTCTGGTTCCTACATTATATATCAATATATATCAATACAGTCTGCAAGGGATACAGTCCGTAAGCACACATGATTGTGCGTGCTGCTGGTCCACTAATAGTACTAATAGACACTTCACCCTTGCTCCTGATGGGTCGTGGTAAGTGCCTTGCATAGCAGCTCCCACCATCAGTGTGTGAATGTGTGTGTGAATGGGTGAATGTGGAAATAGTGTCAAAGCGCTTTGAGTACCTTGAATGTAGAAAAGCGCTATACAAGTATAACCCATTTAAGTTAAGTTAAAGTACCATGATTGTCACACACACAATAGGTGTGGCGAAATTATTCTCTGCATTTGACCCATCACCCTTGATCACCAACCATATCAGTTTTGACGTAATCATGAACCAGGGAGACAAATAGGGATGATGTTCGTTAAAGGGGAACATTATCACCAGACCTATGTAAGCGTCAATATATACCTTGATGTTGCAGAAAAAAGACCATATATTTTTTTAACCGATTTCCGAACTCTAAATGGGTGAATTTTGGCGAATGAAACACCTTTCTATTATTCGCTCTCGGAGCGATGTGACGTCACATCGGGAAGCAATCTGCCATTTTCTCAAACACATTACAAACACCGAGTCAAATCAGCTCTGTTATTTTCCGTTTTTTTGACTGTTTTCCGTACCTTGGAGACATCATGCCTCGTCGGTGTGTTGTCGGAGGGTGTAACAACACGAACAGGGACGGATTCAAGTTGCACCAGTGGCCCAAAGATGCGAAAGTGGCAAGAAATTGGACGTTTGTTCCGCACACTTTACCGACGAAAGCTATGCTACGACAGAGATGGCAAGAATGTGTGGATATCCTGCGACACTCAAAGTAGATGCATTTCCAACTGGACTGGACAGATCAGCTTTCAGGAAAAGAGAGCGGATGAGGGTATGTCTACAGAATATATTAATTGATGAAAACTGGGCTGTCTGCACTCTCAAAGTGCATGTTGTTGCCAAATGTATTTCATATGCTGTAAACCTAGTTCATAGTTGTTAGTTTCCTTTAATGCCAAACAAACACATACCAATCGTTGGTTAGAAGGCGATCGCCGAATTCGTCCTCGCTTTCTCCCGTGTCGCTGGCTGTCGTGTCGTTTTCGTCGGTTTCGCTTGCATACGGTTCAACCCGATATGGCTCAATAGCTTCAGTTTCTTCTTCAATTTCGTTTTCGCTACCTGCCTCCACACTACAACCATCCGTTTCAATACATGCGTAATCTGTTGAATCGCTTAAGCCGCTGAAATCCGAGTCTGAATCCGAGCTAATGTCGTTATACCTTGCTGTTCTATCCGCCATGTTTGTTTGTATTGGCATCACTGTGTGACGTCACAGGAAAATGGGCGGGTGGTTAAAATCAGGCACGTTGAAGCTTTTTTTAGGGATATTGCGTGATGGGTAAAATTTTTAAAAAAACTTCGAAAAATAAAATAAGCCACTGGGAACTGATTTTTAATGGTTTTAACCCTTCTGAAATTGTGATAATTTTCCCCTTTAAGAAATTATCGAGTTCGAGCCCATTATCGAATCTTCTTATCGAACCGATTCCTTATCGAATCTCTTATCGAATCCAGATAGGTTGTTATGTGTGCACTGAGTTCCAAAAGCCACAGATGTTATATGACTGGGCCGGCACGCTGTTTATATGGAGGAAAAGCGGACGTGACTGAGGACAGCATGTGGACGTGACTGAGGACAGCATGCGGACATTATAGGGTGAAGGTTTCAGGTGAGAGAGGACGCTAAAGGCACGCCCCCAGTGAGCATATAGTGCTGCTATGTGCGTTGTAAATAAAACAAATTGCAGACAAACACATCACCAACATGGACGAGGTGCCGCTCACTTTCGACATCCCGGTGAAGCACATTGTGGAGAAGAAGGGACCAGCACGGTAGAGAATCCATACGCACAACGAGGCAAGAGAAGTCAGCTTTTACTGTTGTGCTAGCTTGCTATGCTAATGGACAACGAGATTGATGGAGAACTTGCCCAGCTGTTCATTTCGAACACAGAAGATGAGGACTTTGATGGATTTGTGGATGAGGATTGATTAAAAAATAATGTGAGTACATTGATAAATACTTCAATAAAGTACAACCCAACTCAGCTTTGCTCCTGCTGCCTTTTTAAAACAGCGTCCATGCATGCGAGCGTATGTTTTAAGATAGCGTATGTTTAACCATGCCCGCGCCAAAAAATACGCTGCGCCTTATTTATGCGTTAAATACAGAAATAGCACCCGTAACTGACACGGTGCCTTTTAATACGGTGCGCCCTATGGTCGCGAAAATATGGTATAGTGGCTTCGATAACGGGAACCGGTTCTCAAAAAGAGATTCAAATCCATGGAATCGGTTCTTTTCTTATCGAACAACCGGGAGAACCGGTTTCGAACATCATCCCTAGAGACAAACCATGCAATTAAGTGATCAAACAAAAAGTTTTATATGCCTTTATCCACACTGTCTATGCGGGGAAATAGCCTCCAGTATGATGTCACACCGAGATGGGGCTCCTTTCCATGGGGATGGAATGGAGGCGATCCAAATACAGTTAGTTATCTACCGATTAGTCAAAAACTAATTGATATTATCCTCACAGATTCATTTTCAGGGGCTAAACAATATAAAAAGAACTTGTAAGTGAAATTTTGGTGATCTGGAAGCTATGAGTCCTTTCAAAGTTAGCCTATAATGCAAACATTTTCTAACTGCAATGTGTTTAGGATGTTGCATTTAAGTATTTATGCTATCTTGACACTTTACTTAGAACCAATACAATAGCGGTATTAAAAATTCTGCATCATGCTGAGAGCTGCATTGTCAACTTTTGTTATTTAATGTGTTTTGAGTGTCAGCAAACAAGCGGCGTTGCTTGATTTCCTGCATGTCGTGCTTTGGTAGCTATTGTTTGTATTCTCCCCGCGGTGCGCCTTGTAATGGAGACAGGAATGCAGTGAGAACAAGGGAAGAAAAAAAGAAGGTCAGCGTGCATCAAAAGACGGTAGCGAGACAGCAGTTTGTAGAAGCGTGCGGTGCGTATCGCTCGCTAGCGATGAATGAAGCAAGGAAACTCTTTGCAGCACCTAAACAATGACTGGAATTTCATCTTGTCAATACAATGCCCCCAACCCCTGAGAAAATTCAATTAATCTCAAACCGTATCAATGACAGGAACTTCAAATTGAAGTCATCTGTGTAGTAAAAACACAGAAACAAGTAAAAAGTCACCTTGGCAAGTCATTCATATTTCTTCAAATTGAACCTCATATTTCTCCCCCATGCCAAACTTTGCAGTTCAGCCTAACAAGCGGTATCTCCCTCTCATTACCATCCATTCCACTTGCATTCTCCTCCCTTCCTCCACTGCCCATTTTCTTCTCGGAGGCCAAACCCTTTCTCACCATTTTGCAATATAAATCAATAATTCATGACATCTTTCTAAAAGTGAAAATGTTGCTGCTGCAAAAAAAAAAAAGGTTAGAATAGAAAGAGTGCTGCAACAGAAACAAAAAAATGAAAAAGAGTTTGAATGACAAGCAGGCGGACAGAGCCCCTCTTACCTTCTGTGAGGTTCCGGTCCGGTGTCCATGGCTTCCACAGTCAGGGCATAGCTTCGCCCCACAAGGAGCACCACCCCTGGTGCCACAGTAATGATGCCAGTCCTGCAAAAGCAGGAAGTAAACATATTATAGCAATATCCAAGAAAATGTTTGCACTGACTCAAAAATGTGTTACTATAATTAGATGGATGGTGTCGTCTTATATTCAGATTTATACACGCATATCAGGTGACGCCAAATGACTTCTCAAGAGTGTCAAAACATTTTTTTTTGTGTGTGTGTGTTGGATTTTGTTTTGAAAAGTGTCTTCTGCTTCTTCCTACTCCTTTTCGGAAATGTTAAGGTGTATAACAGTTAGCATGGGTCTGTGCTCTAATGTAACCTTGTTTGCATGACCAGAATAAACCAAACTGAACCAAGAGGTGTCGTCATATGTTTGGTTCAAGATTGTATTTAAAGACCTACTGAAACTACCGACCACGCAGTCTGATAGTTTATATATCAATGATGAAATCTTAACATTGCAACACATGCCAATACGGCCGGGTTAGCTTACTAAAGTGCAATTTTAAATTTTGCGCGAAATATCCTGCTGAAAACGTCTTGGTATGATGACGCCTGCGCGTGATGTCACAGATTGTGGAGGACATTTTGGGACAGCATGGTGGCCAGCTATTAAGTCGTCTGTTTTCATCGCAAAATTCCACAGTATTCTGGACATCTGTGTTGGTGAATCTTTTGCAATTTGTTCAATGAACAATGGAGACAGCAAAGAAGAAAGCTGTAGGTGGGAAGCGGTGTATTGCGGGCGGCTGCAGCAACACAAACACAGCCGGTGTTTCATTGTTTACATTCCCGAAAGATGACAGTCAAGCTTTACCATTGGCCTGTGGAGAACTGGGATAACAGAGACTCTTACCAGGAGGACTTTGAGTTGGATACGCCGACACGGTACCGTGAGTACGCATGCAGCTGCGGCTTCCAAACATTTGATCGCATGCCCGTACGTGTGTGCCGCTATGTGCATGTCACGTACGTAACTTTGGGGACTTTGGGGAAATATATGTGCTGTATGAACTTTGGGGAGGTGAACGGTACTTTGGGCTGTGGGATTGAGTGTGTTGTGCAGGTGTTTGAGTTGTATTGGCGGGTTATATGGACGGGTGGGGGGAAGTGTTTGTTATGCGGGATTCATTTGTGGCATATTAAATATAAGCCTGGTTGTGTTGTGGCTAATAGAGTATAATATGTCTTGTGTTTATTTATTGTTTTAGTCATTCCCAGCTGAATATCAGGTCCCAGCCGCCTCTCACAGCATCTTCCCTATCTGAATCGCTCCCACTGCCCTCTAGTCCTTCACTCTCACTTTCCTCATCCACAAATCTTTCATCCTCGCTCAAATTAATGGGGAAATCGTCGCTTTCTTGGTCCGAATTGCTCTCGCTGCTGGTGGCCATGATTGTAAACAATGTGCGGATGTGAGGAGCTCCACAACCTGTGACGTCACGCGCATATCGTCTGCTACTTCCGGTACAGGCAAAGCTTTTTTATCAGCGACCAAAAGTTGCGAACTTTATCCTTTCAGCAAAAATATGGCAATATCGCGAAATGATCAAGTATGACACATATAATGGACCTGCTATCCCCGTGTAAATAAGAAAATCACATTTCAGTAGGCCTTTAATGTACCGGTAGCTTAATATTCAGTTCAAATTTAGAATATATTATTTCCCCTTTGGAGAAATAATCAGTTTAAGGGCAAGCTGAGGCCAATTGGCCAATATTAAAAAATGGCTAACAATACGGATAACATTTGAGGCGTGGCTTGGTTGGCAGAGCGGCCGTGCCAACAACTTGAGGGTTCCTGGTTCGATCCCCAGCTTCCGCCATCCGAGTCAGGTCCGTTGTGTCCTTGAGCAAGACACGTCACCCTTGCTCCTGATGGGTCGTGGTTAGGGCCTTGCACGGCAGCTCCCGCCATCAGTGTGTGAATGTGTGTGTGAATGGGTGAATGTGGAAATAGTGTCAAAGCGCTTTGAGTACCTTGAAGGTAGAAAAGCGCTATACAGGTATAACCCACTTACCATTTACATTTGTAACAATCATGCAAGTATAAAAAAGAAGTCAAGTATAATGTAAAGTCCATTGTTGCTTGGGTCTGTTGAGTTCTGGGGGGGGGGGGGGGGGGGGGGGGGGGGGGGTTGCGCTATTTTGTGTTTGAAGCTTCATAGCAGATGCTAGTGTTCTATGAAATGTAGCATATTAATAAACTAGTAGGTGAGCATGACATTTGCTGCCTTGATAAGGCCTAATGTCTGGGCTTTAGGGAGTGGGACCCATTGCCACTTACTATTGGTATGATTGTATATGGTTTTACAATATGAATATTTACACATGACCAACAGACAAAATGCACAAACAAAACAATGCAGAAAGTGATATTGCAGATATGTTGTCTAGTACTTTTACGTGACACCTCAAACAATACTTACCTATTGCCAATAAGAAACTGTCCCTGATCTCCGGCTAATATTCGATATGTGACCTGGCCGTTGGAACCCTCATCAGAATCAGCAGCTGACAGCTGCAAAACAAAACATGCATTAAAAGAAATCCATTAATCAATCAATCAAACGTTATCTGTATAGCAATTTTCATACATATAAATATAGCACAAAGTGCTTTACATTTAAAAGCATAAAAACAAACAATCAGTACCTCCCGTTTTCATTGCATAATTGCAAGTTTAAACATCAAACCCTACTACCCCCACAACCCACACTTTTTCCTCTTGACCGCACATACATGCACACATAATAAAAGTCATGTTAAAAGATATGTGGCTGAGCACGGAAGAACCATGCGATATAACACTATCCTTGGGAGCCAGGTGCACCAGGGGCTGCATGATGAGGGGCCACGACCGCAGCGACCCTGACCCAGGGCACAGAGAGAGGGACCAGGGAGTCCTCTTGCCGAGGAACCCATAAGCCAGAGCCACAGCCCATCAGAGCCCATAGTGCAGTGGGCTCTCCCTGGGAAATAGCTCTATAAATCTAAAACATATTAAGAGGATAAAATAAATGAATAAAATATATTAATAAGACACAACTAAAAATGTGTGCTTCATTCATTAACGGTGTTACAAAAAAAATCAATTAGAATAATACATAATGTTGGATATAGAGAACATACAACGCCTTTATTTATTAAATCACAATTATTGAAATTCAACGATTTGGTGCATTTGCAAACAGCTAAAATGATGTATAAAGCAAACTATAACCTGCTACCCAAGAATGTACAACAATTCTTCTCAACAAAAGAGGAGAAATATAACCTTAGTGTAAAATTTAATTTAAAACATTTGTATCCTCGTACAACACTTAAAACCTTTAGTATATCAGTTTGTGGATTTAAATTATGGAATGGATTAACCAAATAAATCAAACAAAGCACCAATATGATTCAATTTAAGAGAATGTTCAAACTACAAGTGTTCACAAAGTACACAGAACAAGAATTATGATGAACATCTTGAACCCTTTTTTTTTTTTCTTGAGACAAAGATTATTTATGTATTTATATTTGTTTGCTTACTATGGTATATTATTTATTTATTATTTATTTGTTCACTGTTCTGTTACAGAGAACAAGGAAATTGGATAAAATTGCTATGGTATGAAAAGGGGTAGGATTAAATAAGGTCTGATTCTTTCTACTCCTTTTCGGACGTGCTGTAATGAAACAACTGGAATCGTGTGATGCATTACATTGTATTGTATTCCAAATAAACTAGAACTGAACTGATATAAAAATGCATAAATATTTAATAAATACAGTATGTAGTTAAAAGCTATAATAACATTAATGAAATTGGTATGTGGTAAATAAAAGATAATAAATACTAGATAAAAACAGAGTTGAATAGATAATACAAATCAAAAGATGAACGATAGTATTAATTAAACGCTAAGTTAAAAAAGTGTGTTTTGAGCTTGTACAGTTGCACTTTTACCGTCATACACAATATTAGTCCAAGTGTACCTGCAGCACAGTTTCCCCAGGCGTCATGTCCGTGTAGAGGTGGACATTGTAGGACACATTCCCAAAAGTGGGAGTGTTGTCGTTTGCGTCCAACACGGTTATCGTCACGTTGACCGGAGCGCTTTGCTGGACGCCATCGAATGCCAGCAGCTAGAGGAGCACAAACACAGACAAAAAGGTGACACATTTAGGTGGTCTTTGACTTTTTTTTATTATTTTTTTTTATTGGATTTGATGTAGAATATCTTATTGGTGTGCGATGGACTATATCAGTGGCTGTTAATTTTTTTTACACAACGTTGCAACAAAGTATGGTACTACTACTGCCTACCATCATGTCCTTGCTTCAAAAATGTGGCTTGTACGGCATGTGAAGTAAGTTTACATTTCAGCAAAGGAATTCAACTTTAGCTAATCTTTGATCAAAACTGTTGTGTTTGCACAATTGTTTCATACATATTTCATGTGCCTTGCCACATTGTGCTTCACCTATTGCGGCTTCACCACATCGCAGATTTTTTTATAAACAGTTTCTACAACATTTTTGTTGGCCTAAATTAAGCATGGGCAGCACAGTGGAAGAGGAGTCTGCCTCACAATACGAAGGTTCTGTGTAGTCGTCAGTTCAATCCCGGCCTCAGGATCTTTCTGTGTGGAGTTTGCATGTTCTCCCCGTGACTGCGTGGGTTCCCTCCGAGTACTCCGGCTTCCTCCCACCTCCAAAGACATGCACCTGGGGATAGGTTGATTGGCAAGACTAAATTGGCCCTAGTGTGTGAATGTGAGTGTGAATGTTGTCTGTCTATCTGTGTTGGCCCTGCGATGAGGTGGCGACTTGTCCAGGGTGTACCCCGCCTTCCGCCCGATTGGAGCTGAGATAGGCTCCAGCGCCCCCCGCGACCCCGAAGGGAATAAGCGGTAGAAAATGGATGGATGGGTGGAAATTAAGCATTTTAAAACATAAAAATGTCAAAATGAACGAAAAATACCAACACTACAGTGATACTGGCAACTAGAGGAAACCAAACCCAACAGGTCACTCTGTTCAGTAACGTGGCCACTGATTGGCTCAACCTCAGGCAACATTAATATTTTGATGCAAAGGTGACTAAAGGGTGTTATTTCATGTCTGCAGGCTTTCATAATGTTGAAAAATGTATTCAGAAAATTGTAAAAAAAAAAAAAAAAAGTTTAATGCTGTGCTATAAAAATAATAATTACCGTATTTTTCGGATTATAAATCGCTCCGGAGCATAAGTCGCACGGGACGAAAATGCATAATAAAGAAGGAAAAAAACATATAAGTCGCACTAGAGTATAAGTCGCATATTTGGGGGAAATTGATTTGATAAAACCCAACACCAAGAATAGACATTTGAAAGACAATTTTAAATAAATAAAGAATATTGAACAACAGGCTGAATAAGTGTACGTTATATGAGGCATAAATAACCAACTGAGAACGTGCCTGGTATGTTAACGTAACATATTATGGTAAGAGTCATTCAAATAACTATAACATATAGAACATGCTATACGTTTACCAAACAATCTGTCACTCCTAATCGCTAAATCCCATGAAATCTTATACGTCTAGTCTCTTACGTGAATGAGCTAAATAATATTATTTGATATTTTATGCTAATGTGTTAATAATTTCACACATAAGTCGCTCCTGAGTATAAGTCGCACCCCCGGCCAAACTATGAAAAAAACTGTGACTTATAGTCCGAAAAATACGGTAATTGATTACTTGGGGTACCACTAGACGGATCCCGCGTACCACTACAGTTTAAAAACACTGATCTATTCTGTTGATTCTCGGGGCATACGTAAAACTGAGGTAGATTTATTCCCAACCACAAGGTTCCAGCTCGTGGTACTCAGGAATACCAGAGATTTTTTTATAGCATGTTCTATATGTTATAGTTATTTGAATGACTCTTACCATAATATGCTACGTTAACATACCAGGCACGTTCTCAGTTGGTTATTTATGCCTCATATAACGTACACTTATTCAGCCTGTTGTTCACTATTCTTTATTTATTTTAAATTGCCTTTCAAATGTCTATTCTTGGTGTTGGGTTACATCAAATAAATTTCCCCAAAAAATGCGACTTATATATGTTTTTTTCCTTCTTTATTATGCATTTTCGGCCGGTGCGACTTAAACTCCGGAGCGACTTATAGTCCGAAAAATACTGTAATTAAATATTGTATATTAGCATATGATTAATTATTTAAGTGTTCTATTTTTCTTTATTCATACAGTGTTACTGTTCAAACTGTGTGTAATGTTACACCGGCCAAAAATATTAAACATATTTGTTAAATAAAACCTCTGCCTTGTTTTTAAAGAATATTTAGGCCTACTACGCTACTGTATTTAAATGTTGGTCATTATGGTGGTACTTGGAGAGCCAAGTGTTTTCTGAGGTGGTACTTGGTGAAAAAAGTTGGAGAACCACTGGAACAGATGATCCTAATGATGACTTGCATTGCACTGCTGGGTTTTGCCTTAATGGAAAAAAATAGGGTTTTGCATGATAAAAAATATGATTCCTCTTCATGGCTTCTATACATGTACTGGTCTGCCAAAAGGCTGATTGACTCGTTTAAATGAAAATCATCCCGCACGCCTCATGGCTCCTTCTCTCTCTTTTTCTTCATTTGCAGTTTTAATTTCTCCTGCAAGGCGCTTGCCGGTGATTACTGTACACCTCATCTTTCCAATCATCAACACCTTTTTCTTCTACGCTTAGCCTCCGGAATATTCACGCACAGGCGCACTAAGGAAACAGTATTTCAGCATGAGCGGACGCAGCTCGACACGTAGCAGCGCTGCATGCCAGCGTGGTTGTATATTATGCAGCCTCGCCGTGCCCCCATCAATAAAGACACAGCTATATTAGATTGGAATGGAAGAAAGGCAAAGATGCTATCATATGGATTGGAGTGACTTTGATTCAAACAGTCTTGATTATTTTGCGTTTTGCAGCAAAAATGGTATGTGTGCAAAACTATAATAAAACAAATCATTGTGGTTAGGATAAACACAAGTAAAGGTGGTGTTGTTTTGGGGTTTAAGTTTGTTTTCAGTACTTTAAATTTTGCATGTCGTCCAAACCATGTTGACCCCAATCCCACAAATGACATTTCGTGTGTGATCTAGTGCCGTCATCTCCACTGACACGATCGTGAGGTGGTCCAGTACCGTGAAGGTGTAGGAGTCCTGCTCCTCTCGATCTAGCGGCCGCACCAGCGTGAGATATCGTCTGATCCCGCCGGCCGACACAGCAAAAACGTCGTAGTAGCTGTCCGACGAGAGCTGCAGCTGAGGATCTTTGGTCTGTTGGCAAGCGAGTGACAAGACAGAGGAAGGATGGTGAGTTGCTCTTCACGGAGCTTTTCATCACGGTAGCAAGCACACTGATGAAGGATCGGCTACTGGCTGAGGATCTTCAGGGGGTTTATTATGCAGATTGGACTCTTGATGAATTAGCCAAAGCAGGGCAGGACATGAATAATCAAAGGGGGCTTCACACTATGGCCCACGTGGTTCTAAAATAATATATAGTTCAAGTTCATGCGGAAATAAGAAATAATGTGCGCTTCCATGCATGAAGTAGCCGGGAGAATGGTTTTGTCCTGGAATCCCTGACATCAAAATCCTCCAATGGCAGCTTTTTGTGTGTGTGTGTGTGTGTGTGTGTGTGTGTTGTCATTGCAGATAACGCCGGTTCAGCACTACATTGAGGTGTACGTGTGTGTGTGTATGTGTGTAATAATATTGTCGATGTAGCCAGTTATAGTGGATATTGAGCCATAAATAAACAACACACACACCCACACATAAAACTGATGGGCGGTATCATTGCTGCTGCTTAGCATAGTGTTGGGGGGGATGCCATGGGTGAGCAATATTTAAAAATAATTCAACATATATCAGTGACCACGAACAGATTATGCACACAAAGGCCATCCACTACTCTAACGGGAGGGCCCAAAAGCTTGTATGTGTTAGAGGCGGCGGCTACAGTCTTAAGCAAACTAAGCTCTGTGGAGGCACATTGCTAATAATGAGAAGTGCATTTTCATTCTATGGGGGATGAGAGGGAAATTAAATAGGGTCATCAACACTGCAAGCAAGACACAAAAGCAGAATTAAAAACAAGTATTGAAATATATTGTATAGCTACCCCTGCTGCTTGGATATTATACTGTAGTGCGCCGCTCTATTATTTTTAGACAATAAAATCAATAAAGCAAGACTACAGGAGCACTCAGAGGAAAGAGGGAATGAACTCAAATGGTACCTACAGGCATCTCATTGGCTGTCACCTATAAGGGGAATAAACGTAACAAATCATGCACAGCGGGTGACTTTGTGACACACTACCACATGGCTCTTGAACTAGCGGCCCGCGGGCTAAATCCGGTCCAGGAATACCACCAGACTGGCCCGCGAGTTCATTTCAAATAACACATTTTCAACAAATTCCTAAAAACACTATGGCGCTGTCTTACTTTTAATAATAACAATAATAATACCTGGGATTTATATAGCGCTTTTCTAAGTACCCAAAGTCGCTTTACATGTAGAACCCATCATTCATTCACACCTTTTGATTAGATTTTTGGCAGTATGTCTTTAAAAACTGCATACCACACCTGTTATTTTTTCTTTCAGATTTTAGCGACGGTGACAAAATAGACAAACAAAAATCTAATTTCCACTGCAGAGGTTGTTTAAGTCTAAGTACCGTATTTTTCAGATTATAAGTCGCAGTTTTTTTTCATAGTTTGGAGCGACTTATGTGTGAAATTATTAACACATTACCGTAAAATATCAAATAATATTATTTATCTCATTCACGTAAGACTAGGCGAATGTCAGCAATCGTCATACACACACGTTAACCAATAACAATTTGGCGGGGGGCGGGTCACGGCAGAAGTGCATTGTGGGTCATGGCAGAAGTGCATTGTGGGTCTTGGCAGATGTGCATTGTGAAAAAAAAGATGCTACCTGCTACTACTTCCGTACCGGGAGAATGCGCCATGCAAGTTTTCTGGATGTCATTGAATGGATCGACAAAGCATGGGTTTCAGTGACAACCGAAACCATCCTGTTCGGATTCAGAAAGGCTGGAATAATTGGAACTGCAACTGACGATGACTCTGACGTAAGCGACGTACCGATAGAAGAGGAAGCGGCGCATTGTCTACCTTTGGAGTTGGCAGAGTTGTTTAGAAGCGACACCGAGGAAGAAGATTTCATGGGATTTAGCGATTAGGAGTGACAGATTGTTTGGTAAACGTATAGCATGTTCTATATGTTATAGTTATTTGAATGACTCTTACCGTAAGATGTTATTTTAACATACCAGGCACGTTCTCAGTTGGTTATTTATGCCTCATAACGTACACTTATTCAGGCTTTCAAATGTCTATTCTTGGTGTTGGATTTTATCAAATACATTTCCCCAAAAAATGCCACTTATACGTGTTTTTTTTCCTTCTTTATTATGCATTTTCGGCCGGTGCGACTTATACTCCGGTGCGACTTATACTCCGAAAAACACGGTAATACACAAAACAGTGACGGGAGAAGTCCTGCGGTCCTTAGCTTTCTGGAAATGCGGCCCCCAAATCAGCTTAGTTGAATATCCCTGCACTGCTGTACACTAAAAATTTGTTTACATAAGGAACTGAAATGATATGCAACCACACATGCTACTGTATGTTACAGTTGTCTTTAAGTGTAAAATGCTGGGGTGTTTTAGTATGCATGGGGTTCAAGTCAACCGCAGTTGTTTCAGCACTTTCATACACAAAATTGCAGTGACTGTTGCAATATAAAATAGAAAAGCACTCCGCCAGGCCCTGTTCTCCCAAAAGTAAGGAATCCTTTATAAAGAATCCTCAATCCAAACGGTGATCCGGATAACCCATAAAATCTAATCACTTGTGCCTTCTCCCATTTAGGACATTTCCTAAAAGTTCAATCAAGATATCTTGAAGAATTTTTGCGCTATGTTGCCAACTACCGTATTTTTCGGACTATAAGTCGCAGTTTTTTTCATAGTTTGGCCGGGGGTGCGACTTATACTCAGGAGCGACTTATGAGTGAAATTATTAACACATTACCGTAAAATATCAAATAATATTATTTAGCTCATTCACGTAAGAGACTAGACGTATAAGATTTCATGGGATTTAGCGATTAGGAGTGACAGATTGTTTGGTAAACGTATAGCATGTTCTATATGTTATAGTTATTTGAATGACTCTTACCATAATATGTTACGTTAACATACCAGGCACGTTCTCAGTTGGTTATTTATGCCTCATATAACGTACACTTATTCAACCTGTTGTTCACTATTCTTTATTTATTTTAAATTGCCTTTCAAATGTCTATTCTTGGTGTTGGGTTTTATCAAATAAATTTCCCCAAAAAATGCGACTTATACTCCAGTGCGACTTATACAGGTAAAAGCCAGTAAATTAGAATATTTTGAAAAACTTGATTTATTTCAGTAATTGCATTCAAAAGGTGTAACTTGTACATTATATTTATTCATTGCACACAGACTGATGCATTCAAATGTTTATTTCATTTAATTTTGATGATTTGAAGTGGCAACAAATGAAAATCCAAAATTCCGTGTGTCACAAAATTAGAATATTACTTAAGGCTAATACAAAAAAGGGATTTTTAGAAATGTTGGCCAACTGAAAAATATGAAAATGAAAAATATGAGCATGTACAATACTCAATACGTGGTTGGAGCTCCTTTTGCCTCAATTACTGCGTTAATGCGGCGTGGCATGGAGTCGATGAGTTTCTGGCACTGCTCAGGTGTTATGAGAGCCCAGGTTGCTCTGATAGTGGCCTTCAACTCTTCTGCGTTTTTGGGTCTGGCATTCTGCATCTTCCTTTTCACAATACCCCACAGATTTTCTATGGGGCTAAGGTCAGGGGAGTTGGCGGGCCAATTTAGAACAGAAATACCATGGTCCGTAAACCAGGCACGGGTAGATTTTGCGCTGTGTGCAGGCGCCAAGTCCTGTTGGAACTTGAAATCTCCATCTCCATAGAGCAGGTCAGCAGCAGGAAGCATGAAGTGCTCTAAAACTTGCTGGTAGACGGCTGCGTTGACCCTGGATCTCAGGAAACAGAGTGGACCGACACCAGCAGATGACATGGCACCCCAAACCATCACTGATGGTGGAAACTTTACACTAGACTTCAGGCAACGTGGATCCTGTGCCTCTCCTGTCTTCCTCCAGACTCTGGGACCTCGATTTCCAAAGGAAATGCAAAATTTGCATGGTTGGGTGATGGTTTGGGGTGCCATGTCATCTGCTGGTGTCGGTCCACTCTGTTTCCTGAGATCCAGGGTCAACGCAGCCGTCTACCAGCAAGTTTTAGAGCACTTCATGCTTCCTGCTGCTGACCTGCTCTATGGAGATAGAGATTTCAAGTTCCAACAGGACTTGGCGCCTGCACACAGCGCAAAATCTACCCGTGCCTGGTTTACGGACCATGGTATTTCTGTTCTAAATTGGCCCGCCAACTCCCCTGACCTTAGCCCAATAGAAAATCTGTGGGGTATTGTGAAAAGGAAGATGCAGAATGCCAGACCCAAAAACGCAGAAGAGTTGAAGGCCACTATCAGAGCAACCTGGGCTCTCATAACACCTGAGCAGTGCCAGAAACTCATCGACTCCATGCCACGCCGCATTAACGCAGTAATTGAGGCAAAAGGAGCTCCAACCATGTATTGAGTATTGTACATGCTCATATTTTTCATTTTCATACTTTTCAGTTGGCCAACATTTCTAAAAATCCCTTTTTTGTATTAGCCTTAAGTAATATTCTAATTTTGTGACACACGGAATTTTGGATTTTCATTTGTTGCCACTTCAAATCATCAAAATTAAATGAAATAAACATTTGAATGCATCAGTCTGTGTGCAATGAATAAATATAATGTACAAGTTACACCTTTTGAATGCAATTACTGAAATAAATCAAGTTTTTCAAAATATTCTAATTTACTGGCTTTTACCTGTATATGTTTTTCTCCTTCTTTATTATGCATTTTCGGCCGGTGCGATTTATACTCCGGAGCGACTTATAGTCCGAAAAATACGGTAATTAACTGACCGATAGAAAAATCCCAGCAAATACAAAACCTCCTGGTGGAGGTAATTAATCAAAGGATGAATGAAAATGGCATGACGTGTTTGTTTTGTTTATCTATTGCTTCCAAACTCTTTGCATCGCAGTGAAACCTCTCGTCATGTATTCTCTTTGTCTCTGTCTCTGTCTCTGTCATACACACAGAGAGAAGTTGAGCCTGGTAATGTAAACGGAAGGTCAAAAATAGTAAAAATAATCCGGATCACTGCAAAAATATAATCATTTGTTTTTTATTCTATCAACGTCGCAGAGTGAAATAAATTAAAATCGATATAATCTGTGCTTAATCTCTCAAAACAGGAGAATTTTAACATGTAACATGCCTTCATAAAATAATCACTTTTACAGAAATATTGGTATTAAAAACAATAGACTGCACTACCAACTTCAGTAGTTTAAGGACGTAATGTGCTAATAATGTACAGCATTTAGCTGGGGGAGCTGCTGCAGTGAAGTTGGAGTCACCATAGTTGTTGGATTGTTGCCTCTGCAGTTCACCCTCACTCTAAACGCTGGTCATTTATACTGCGATATGTCCTTTGAGCTGCTTCTCCATATTTCCAGGGATAAACGTCCGTCCTTTAGATATTATTCAACGTTCTTGGCTGGCACAACAGCTGGCTCCTGCTTCAGCATGGGGCAAAGAAGACTAGCAGTGCTACACTCCCATTGACTTGCCAAGTCAGTGACACGGCGGGTCATGTTTGAATGATTTATTTCCTTAATTGAATGACCATCGTTCGCTTCTTCTCAGCACTGTCCTTTGCAATCACGTTCTACTTTTTGATGGTTGGAAAACAAAGTTATGTCTTATATCTGCGGCTGTAAGCCATTGCACGCGAATAAGGCCGGATATTTCAGGGCGGAAGTTGCAACCAGCAACTAGCGGTAGGGAGGCTCGTAACTCAAGCATAAAGAAAACAGGGGACATCGAATCTCAAAATACTCGCAAGTTGAGCTATCACTGTACTTTAGAACAGTCAGTGTACAGCTTGTGGAGCAATAAACAGTCAAGGTCAAAAGTGTACATAAGCTTATAAAGAACATAATGTCATGGCTGTCTTGAGTTTCCAATCATTTCTACAACTCTTATTTTTTTTGCGATAGAGTGATTGAAGCACATAATTGTTGGTCACAAAAAAAATCATGAAGTTTGGTTCTTTTATGAATTTATTATGGGTCTACTGAAAATGTGACCTAATCTGCTGGGTCAAAAGTATACAAACAGCAATGTTAATATTTGCTTACATGTCCCATGGCAAGTTTCACTGCAATAAGGCGCTTTTGATAGCCATCCACAAGCTTCTGGTTGAATTTTTGACCACTCCTCTTGACAAAATTGGTGCAGTTCAGTTAAATTTGTTGGTTTTCTGACATGGACTTGTTTTTTCAGCATTGTCCACACATTTAAGTCAGGATTTTGGGAAGGCCATTGTAGAACCTTAATTCTAGCCTGATTTAGCCATTAATTTACCACTTTTAACGTGTGTTTGGGGTCATTGTCCTGTTGGAACACCCAACTGCACCCAAGACCCAACCTCGGGGCTAATAATTTTAGGTTGTCCTGAAGAATTTGGAAGTAATCCTCCTTTTTCATTGTCCCATTTACTCTCTGTAAAGCACCAGTTCCATTGGCAGCAAAACAGGCCCAGAGCATAATACTACCACCACCATGCTTGACGGTGTCAGGACGTGGACTATGGAGTGGTTGTTTTCCCGAGATGCAAGTGAACTTGGACCGGACATGGCGTGAAGGTAATGACATCTTTTATTTTTACACTAACAAAAAGAACCAAAGGCGCGCACAAGGCGGAAGTACAAAAACTTGGCTAATGAAACAAAACTTGCACAAAGGCAGAAACTATGAACAATGAAACAAAAACAGTAACTGTGGCATTAATAAACAAAACTTAATTGCGATGACGTAAACAGGGCAGCATGGACTATGAAACGAGCAGCGTGAACTAAGCATGAAACCGTAAACATGGCATGAAGAAGAGTGATGTCGCTAGAAAGACAGCCTGGCAACTGGAAGCTTAAATAATAGTGACAGCAGGTGCGTGACTCAAAATGTGAAAACGTGAGACAGGTGCGTGACATGAGGACGTGAACCAGGTGAAACTAATGGTTGCTATGGTGACAAAGCAAGGGAGTGAAAACAGTAACTAAAAAATGTCCAAAAACCAAGCAAAACATAACTAAACAAAACATGATCAACAGACATGACAGACGCTAGGCATGGTGTTCCTGGGACTAAAGGCCTCACCTTTTCTCCTCCAAACTTATTGCTAGGTATTGTAGCCAAACAGCTACATTTTTGTTTCATCTGACATCATATGGACAAAGATAAGACCTTCTGGAGGAAAGTTCTGTGGTATTGTATTAAATATTAACATTGCTGTATGTATACTTTTGACCCAGCAGATTTGGTCACATTTTCAGTAGAGCCATAATAAATTCATAAAAGAACCAAATTCATGAAAGTTTTTTTGTGACCAACAAGTATGTGCTCCAATCACTCTACCACAAAAAATAAGAGTTGTAGAAATTATTGGAAACTCTAGACAGCCAAGACATTATGTTCTTCACAAGTGTATGTAAACCTTTGACCACAACTGTCGGTCTAGCATGACCGATAAGTTACACAGCACAGAACCATTATTTCTAAACACGAAAATTGGTGGCGATGACGTCATGGCTGGATCAGTGCTGCTACCAGCACTGGGAGAGCTATGGTTAATTGAAGGAAACAATTTTAATTTCAAGCTCAGCACTGACTTCTCTAAAGTATAACCAAGTTTAATTTCAGCAGCAATGTTTCTTCAGAAGATATAATTTCCTTGTTGTGAACAACAAAGCATCCATGATCCTTGTGGCTCTCACTACTTGAAACATTCATAACCTCCCTACTGATGAGTTCTAGATCAGTGGTTCTTAACCTTGTTGGAGGTACCGAACCCCACCAGTTTCATATGTGCATTCACCGAACCCTTCTCTAGTGAAAAATAAAATGTTTTTTTCTTAATTTAATCTTAATTTATAAATAATAATCATGAAATTATGTTATTATATTAAAGAAATACTAATAAAGATATATTTTACAAACAGAAAGTTACAGGAATGTACACATGATCCCATGTTTACATCTCATTGTGCAACATGTGAATGTTTTAGTGGGAACTAAATGCGTTATCTGAAAGGGGTACAAATTATTTCCAAAGCAGGACCCCCACCCAGACATAAAATACTAAGACACAGCTCATGAAAAACAATATTTTTTGTTATTGTCATTGTAAGTTGGCCAAAACACTTATATTAGAAAATAATCTCATGGAAATGACTGCTGTCATTTGATTATAATAATAAAACATTTAACTTGTTATTTAGTCAGGTTTGGGACAGGTGTGCTGCAGGTGTGGCCACAGTGCATGTGCACGTCTGACGTCGCTCACATGTGCGTCACTGAATGCTCCACTGAATGCTCAAGGAGTTTTTACGTTTGGTCACGCATAATGAAAACTAGAGGGAACATTGTTTGGGGGTATCCATAATACCTCGATAGGGAGAAGTTTTTATTTACACGATTAGCCGGGTGTGCTCCGCTGAACCCCTGAGGCCGACTCACCGAACCCCTAGGGTTCGATCGAACCGAGGTTAAGAACCACTGTTCTAGACCATTAACTGTTACTTAAACTCACTTCCTCCACGTCGTTATCCAGGGCAACAATGGCCAAAGGTTCCGACAGGCTGGTGTTGCTCGCTATTGTGGTTCCCACTGGCGAGCCCTCCAAAACAAAGCCGTGATAGTGGCTCTCCAGGAAGTACGGCGCCTGGTTGTTCTCGTCCAACACATCAATTTGGAGGCTGGCGAAAGCCGGCAGCGGGTGTCCATTGTCCTGCTCAGCCTGCACACAAAAATGACTTATTATCATCCCTCCGGGTACTCCGGCTTCCTCCCACCTCCAAACACATGCACTTGGGGATAGGTTGATTGGCAACGCTAAATTGGCCCTAGTGTGTGAGTGCGAGTGTGAATGTTGTCTGTCTATTTGTGTTGGCCCTGCGATGAGGTGGCGACTTGTCCAGGGTGTAACCTGCCTTCCGCCTGGGTGCAGCTGGGATTGGCTCCAGCACCCCCCGGGACGGACAAGCGGTAGAAAATGCTTTGTTCCTGCACATGTTCTTTCATCCTTATTCCAGCCATACATCCTGCTGTGTGACCGCTAACACATGAAATAAAGAACGGCAGTCTGGCAGCATACGTTAGTTAGCAATTGGAGACAACATGCATAATTAACATCTCATAGCCATCTTTGAGTACATCGTGCATGGTAATCGGACTCAAAAGTAGCACCACAAAACATCTATAATGTCGGTTATAGCAACATATATTATACATGACGAAAATGCATATTTATAACATCTGCATTAGGAGGATATCAGCTACTTAGAGAAGATTTATTCAGTTACTGTAGTATGATGCCGTGCCAGTTGATTATTTTTAGGCTGTCTTCTCTTTCCAGCAGTCTGTTACTACAGTGACAGTTATGCAATTGTACCTACAACAAAGATACACCTAAATCAGGGGTGTCACATATTTTGTGGGCCTCTACCTAAAGGGGAGCTGCACTTTTTGGGGGGGTATTTTTGCCCATTATTCACAATCTCTGTGTAAGAAAAGAACACATTTTTCTTTTTTTATGCATTCTAACTCGTAAATTAAGTATGAGGTGGCTAACAATGCAGCTAATGGGAGTACATAATTACCCCCATAAATCCTTCTAAAAAAAACCCTCCAAAAAACTGCCAACAATACTCTATTTACATCTTGTAACCTGCATATCTCATGGCCCAAATAGTTCACAGTAGCACTATACATAATCACAATACCAGGGCGTCCAGTGAGGGGCATTTTGTACTCCCTCGTCCCAGGAAGGATGCTTTGCGGAAATCTTTTATTTATAGATCTTTATCGCTCTGGAATAAACTGCCTCGAATTCTCATCAGCATTGAAAGTAAACAGGCTTTTAAAAAGAGAGTAATATTTTATCTGAGTCTTTAAATTAGTTTGCTCGTTGATGAATTGTTTGGTTTTATATTGATATATTTATATGGTAATTATTATTCTGTGACTGTAAATTGTTTGTTTTCTTATTGATGCTTTTATTTTTTATTTTTTTCTGTATTGTGTAGTTATAATTATATGCTTTTATTTGTAATTTTATTGAATTGTGGACCCCAGGAAGACTAGTGGGTTGTTGAGGCAACCCGCTAATGGGGATCCTTAATAAAAATCAAATCAAATCAAAACATTAACCAAGTATTAGCAATATTGTTATTATAATCACTAACGCAGACAAACAGTTTTTTAGCAGCGTGATAACAGAGAGCTAACTTGCTTATGCTGCTATATTGACATATTGAGCCGGTCAGCTGCTGCGTCGCCTCTTAGCTGGTGAAAAGTATTTCTAGATTATACATCGCGCCTCTTACCTGGATAGTAGAAGGATGTGGCCACAAACCGAGAAGGTGGTCAACTTTGCCATTTAATTTATACCAGGAAATGGCGAAAAAGACACGAAAAGACGCTCGATTGCGGCACTTTTTTTTTTTTAACCCTTCTTGAGGATTGAGATGAATTCTTCATCTAAATGGGATGATATGAACATCCCATCAGTCGTCAATCTAGTGAGAGCAGACTTGATACAGTAAGTGTTTATTTTGTAACGTTTGTAATTTGTATAACTTCTTCAGAACTAAGCAATACCGCTGCATGGTGCTTAGTGTTTGTTGTTAAAAGGAAAAGTGAACGTTGTGATGCGTCTGTGAAATTAATAGCCTGCCGTGTGCTTAGGATAAGCAAAATAAGTAAATATTACATGTTACTATGAATGTGCCCGTTACTTCATTACATACTGTATATACTTACAGTGTGTATATAAAACCTTCATGGAGGCTTTTGGATGTTTTAGAGGGCTTTATAGGTGGAGAAGAGCGAATGTTGTCTGTCTATCTGTGTTGGCCCTGTGATGGGGTGGCGACTTGTCCAGGGTGTACCCCGCCTTCCGCCCGAAAGCAGCTGAGATAGGCTCCAGTGCCCCCCGCGACCCCGAAAGGGATGTGAAGGATAAACAAAATAAATAAAAAAGTGCAGTTCCCCTTTAACTGCAAAGTTTAGTGTAATTGCGGCCCACGCACCTTGGGCGGCTAGTAGTTAAATACTTTATGGCAATCTTGAATCCCACAGGAAAGAACACTAACTACTGCAGACAATATTTACAGCGCAACAAACACTCACTGGACAACACAAAGAGCAACTTCCTGTAAGCAAGCAAAGTGTCTCCTGGTAAACTTAACAGTGTTAAAATATACAATTTTTAGAATCAATTTTACAGGCCTTAAGGCCTGCCATAGCCCAGGTTCTCTATAGCTGCTGGTAGAAGCAACAGGTTTAAAGGGCAATTTGAAAGAGTAGCTTTGGGACAAACTAGAATTGTTATCAAGTTTTATGATGTGAGTACTACATACATAAAGTTGTGTATCAATATCTTGTTCAATACTTCATACATACTGTAGATGTATGCTTTTCTGGTGCAATTTCCTATGTGTAAACACATCTGTTAATGCTAACTGTCAACTGCAATAATATCCACACTTTAACTAACTTGGGTTAGTTAAAGTGGGTCCCCAAACTACGACCCGCCAGCGTGAACAATCCGACCTGCGGAACGTCTCACGGATAGTAATTGTGGTCAATAAATTTGAATCTTTGAAGATGTACAAATGTTTGAAGAAGTAGTTCAGCACGGTTAGTCACTGACCATGCACCATGCTCAAAATCAATATATGGGTAGCATTCAGACAGCCTTTCCCATCCATGGTCTGATTAACCAAAAACAAAAGAGAAAGGTAATATATGAGGTACAAAAAAAAAACTTGCCAACTGGATTATTTGTTTATTATAAAAAATATCTACGCACCACACGCAATTTTAAAATTAGACCCATTCCAAATCCATTATAAGGCATGATGGGTAATATGCAAAAGCTCTCCACACTTTGACATGTTTGACACATTTTAGCTGCCCAATATTTTGGATGACAAAACTTTAGGTCATTAGGGACATAAACAAGGTAGGGGTGGTTCACATACTCTTAATATTTAATGTTTTATTGTTTATACTTCATATGTTCAGGTACACACCTCAGAGTAATATATTTTGGTACTTGATGCATGTAACAGTTAGCATTAGTTCAGTGTAATTGCGGCCGACGCACCTAGGGCGGGTAGTAGTTAAATACTTTATGGCAATCTTTAGTCCCCACTGGAAAGAACACTAACTACTGCAGACAAAATTCACAGCGCAACAAACACTCACTGGACAACACAAAGAGCAACTTCCTGTAAGCAAGCAAAGTGTCTCCTGGGAAACTTAAGTGTTAAAATATACAATTTTTACCAAAAAATGTTGTACATAAAACACACACACACAAAAAACTAGCATGCTAATGTTAGCATGCTAGCTTTTTTTTTGCTAATGTTAGCATGCTAGCTTTTTTTTTTTTTTTTTTTAGCTAATTTAACAGGTTTACACCTCAGTTACATATATTTTGGTATTTACAAATGCTACCTGTAAGCATGTTATTGTTAGCGTAGTACTGTTAGCATGCTAGTTGTTTGTTAGCACATTTGGCTAGCGTGCTAACTCAGTTTGGCTTTAGCTTTTCAGCCTTCACACAAAATTTCTGCCGAAATTGCATTTCCCCCCAAAAATGGATTAACTCGCTGGAATATAAATATAATATAACATACATCCATAAACGTGGATGCATATGCAAAAGTGCAATATATTTATCTGTACAGTAATCTATTTATTTATATCTGCACCTTATTGCTCTTTTATTCTGCAATACCATGAGCTAATACAACGAAATTTCGTTCTTATCTGTACTGTAAAGTTCAAATTTGAATGACAATAAAAAGGAAGTCTAAGTCTAATTTCTATATATTGTACTGGTTTTAAAAGTGAAAACTACCAAAATGGCCCCCGCATCCTTTGATTTGTCAGTGGAACAACTTTGTGCACCCCCGCTTTAAAATGTTGCCACTGTTTAACAATGAGTTAGAGACAGCTACAATGTATCCCACTGGTCATCTGGTGGATACAAAAAAAAAACATGAATGAAGTTGCTCTATCTCGTGGGGGGACTTTAACAAATAGTCTTGAAGATGTCAGTGCAACATTTGGACTGCTGAGTGGAGGTGCGGGGCTTTTTCATTTGAAGCATGTAGGGCAGAAAATGGAGTTAAACCTCCACAGTGTCTGACCTTCACAACCAGATCGAATTTTCGGTACAGTTCCCTGTCGATGGGCTTCAGCAGCAGGAGCTCGGCCGTGCTTCTGTTCAAGCTGAAATATTCCACGTAGGACTCTGGTTTGCCTGCAAGCATATGGAAAAAAAAAGACATGTATACAAAGGAGGAATTGGGAAAAAAAGGGTAATTGGTTCAAAATCAATAAACGGTGGGTGTCCAGCAGAGAGAGAAAAAGGGACAGACAGCGAGAGGGAAGGAGAAGCTTTCTGCAGCTCTCCACAGGTGGGGATGCACACACTCAAGACGTATGCGGTACTTTGGAATGCTGCATTGCTCTGCAGGGAAATCAAGAGCTGGCAGCCGTGGCGGTGATGGCGAGAGAAGCACACGTTCCTCAAGTGAGCATTCCTATTTGCTGCTTTGTGGCATCTTTACCGCTTGTATTTATCTGACTGGCTCTAAATGAGGGACGATGCACTCTTAGGCTCCCCGTTCCGTGCTCTGGTGCTGACCCAAAATCTTTTAAAAAACATACTGTGGTGCGGTTCGCTTAATGCAAACACTGGTATTTTTGTCGTGGGACAAAAAGACGGTGCAGTAAAGAACACATGTATAAAGTGAAGACTAGATTGGACAGATTTCATGACATATTGCGTAATGCAGTCTGCTGGTGTGACAGGGTTCTAGTCCCCATTAGGCAGAGTTATGTTGGAGTGCTCAGGTGGTATTGATTGTGCAAAGACCACAGTGCAACAACAGTAAAACAGCAGTGCAAAAACATCAAAAATGGATAAAAAACGAAATGGGAAAAAACACAATATCAAAAGCAGATTTACAACAGACAATAAAAGCAGTCAGCAACTGAGTTCTATTTATACTAGCTGGTCCATCAAGGTCCAGTAAACACCGAAACAACAATCGACAATCCAAAAAGTGTCAGTGTGTGTTTTGGTCATTGATATTTTTGTTTCATGAAAGGGAATAGAAAAACAAACAAAAAATTGTTCAATTGAATTTCATTTTGAAACCCAAAAAATATTGAAAATCAAAGTGTTTGTTTTTCATGTTGAACAGTATTAGCTAGACATAAAACATATTAATAAATGATTTTAATTTTGTATTTCACATAACAAAAATGAAAATCACCAGTCAGCAGAAATGGAAAAAAAACTGACCAAAACCAGGTTTTTTTTAGATTCCGACACTGGAACCAGAAGTTATTTAAAGACGAGAGTGGCTTTTAGGGAAAACAATGTGGTGTTGTATCAAAAAGAGAACACTTTGTTTTTTAATTGTATTTTTTGTGTTTTAAATCAAAATTTGAATAGGAAAATTCAATGACTAAACCATACACTGATTAAAAAGCCACAGCTACTTTACCTACTTTGTAACCTGTGGAGAATGACCTAAAAGCCTGAAACGTCTCTCCTTTTAAAACCCAAGCCCCTGCCTCCATGAACATAAACACTCCTAATTTATCTAAAAACATGTATTTTCAATATAAACAGGCATATTCCCCTGATGTTATCACACATTTAAGGTATGTAAATAAACATTTACATACCCTAATTGTTTCCAAACAGACCGGCAGTAAAAGGGGTGCTCAAACAAAACACAGGACATCAGCATGGACCCACTAGCTGCGGAAGTTATGTCTCCAACTAGCTAAACAGACTCAAAAAGTCCTCGGTGGCGTTTTGATGAATTTACGAAACTGAAACAATACAACAATAATGCTATTTTAAGTTAATAATATAACACAAACACTGTTGGCATATTTGTTTATGCTAACGATGTTAGCTTGATTACATTACGAAAGCACGTACAAATATGCAGAAAAACACTCCTACAGACATCACACATGGAACGGTTCATTAAGTAAACAATGCTTTAGTTAAATTGCGAGGAGGTGGCGACTTGTCCAGGGTGTACCCCGCCTTTCGCCAGATTGTAGCTGAGATAGGCTCCAGCACCCCCCGCGACCCCGAAAGGGATAAGCGGTAGGAAATGGATGGATGGAAATTGGAAAACTTACAAACGTTGCTTGGAGTGATGAATGAAAAATCCTTTTTCCGGCACAAAACTGGAAGTACACTGTCAACCCGCAGAGCCTGCAGTGAGCTAACTTGTCCAAAAGATGGGCCATAGCACAAAAAATATCTTTGTAGTGTCTCTGTTGGCATAATATGACCACTATTTGTTGAATACAAAACATTATGGCTGATAGTGAAGAAAAATCCATAAATTAGCCACACCGTTTTACAAGCCGCAGGATACAAAGCATTGGAAAAAAGTAGCGGCTACAGGAACACTGATGTACACGACAGAGCTGACAGGAGGAAAGATGGTGAAGTTCCTCACAAAGATAGAAAGAAAATTGGAGGAGACCAGGAAATTGAACAAAGCACTTGGCTTACCGTGAATACGGTGGGAAATTAGGAAATAACGTTATGCGTTTAATGCCTAAAAACTTGGCAAGAAACCAAACAAAAACAATTTAAGCGTTTTAAAAGCTGTTATGTTCATACATGTAAACATCTGCATTTAAAAATATGAGAAATGTCCCGGGAAAATGGGTAAAAATGAGGGGTTTTCATGTTCATCAAAAATGGCCATTTAATTAATAAAGCTGGAATCATAACAGTGTCACTAACCAGTGTGCCATTCACTTTGACATGAGACTAGTTGTTGGTATGATAGAAAATATATGATTTAAGGTTTCCTAGTGACAAAAAACAGTTATGTTATATTGCGTAAATGAAAATAAAAACCCAATTTTGGACTGTTTCAAGGCGCTTATAGTTAAGGCATTTTTCAAGCTGGCTAACGTCATTCCTCCTTCGATCTTAATGAAAAGCTGCCCGCCGTTATATAGCTATTAGGGTTGTACTGTATACCACTATTAGTATGGTACCACAATACTAATGAATCATATTCAGTACTATACCACCAGTAAAGAGTACCGGTCCCCCACCCGTCGTGTCATGCAGAATTGATTGATTGATTGAAACTTTTATTAGTAGATTGCACAGTACAGTACATATTCCGTCCAATTGACCACTAAATGGTAACACCCGAATACGTTTTTCAACTTGTTTAAGTCGGGGTCTACGTTAATTAATTCATGGTAAAAGAGGTGCTTTAAGACATGGTTAGCTGGCTAGCGGCTAATGTCTGTCCACAGTCAGCAGTGTTGTAACTACTTCAATATCACTAATCAATGTCTCTATGGAGACAAATCAAGTACTATTATTTCAAATATCAGCCCTGAAGGCCGCGTGACAGCTATACATGCTTCACTTCACACCGCAGCACATGGAAGTCATGATAAAAGATGAGTTGAAACTTGTCTATAGGTGACAATGTCAAAACAGGATTTCAATATGTCCAATCATCATCCATTTATGCTACCACCTTGACTTTGAAACTTTGAACACATTGATCACAGGTGAATGAAGAGCATACTTAATCAACAGCCAAACATGTCACACTAAGGGTAGCCGTATGAACAATGCCAACACTGTCATAAACATGTGCCATAGAGTGAAACCACACTAAACAACAATGACAAACACATTTTGGGAGAATATTTGCACCGCAACACAACATAAACACTACAGAACAAATTCCCAGAATTCCCTGCAGCACCAACTCTTCCGGGGCGCTACAATATAAACAAACGACATTGGTGGATCTACATCTACTGGAGCGTATCTAGTCGATACTATTATGATTACATCGATATTTCTTCTTAAATTTTTTTGAAATTTATATTATGTTTATATACTCAGGAAATATGTCCCTGGACCAGGGGTCAGCAACCTTTACCAGTCAAAGAGCCATTTTGACCAGTTTCACAAATTAAAGAAAACAATGGGAGCCACAAAAATCTTTTGACATTTAAAATGTAATAACGCTGCATACAAAGTTGTTTTTTTTGCTTTGTGCTATGTATTAACCAAGGGTCTCAGACAAGCAGCCCGCACCTTAATATGAAAATTGAATGTTAGTGCGGCCCGCGAGTTTTATATGAATGGCGCTTGGCAGCGTCGTAGATGTTAAACCTCCTGAATTCTCCGGCAGTCTACTAATTTCAAGGCAACTATTCTCTCGAACGTGCCGTGATGGTACAGCATTTAGCGCCCACCACGACCAGCGTGCCAGCCCGGCCACACGTTGTATTGGCTTCTGCTTGCTCACGTAAGTGACAGCAAGGCATACTTAGTCAATAACCATACAGGTTACACTGACGGTGGCGGTATAAAAAACTTTAACACTCTTACTAATAATGCGCCACACTGTGAACCCACACCAAACAAGAATGACAAACACATTTCGGGAGAACATCTGCACCGTAACACAACATAAACACAACAGAACAAATACCCAGAATCCTATGCAGCCCTAACTCTACTGGGCTACATTATACACTCCCGCTACCAAACCCCGCCCACCTCAACCGACGCACGGGGGGGGCGGGGGGTTGATGTGTGAGGGAGCAGGGTTGGGGTGGGGGCGGGGTTTGGTGGTAGCAGGGGTGTATAATGTAGCCCGGAAGAGTCAAGGCTGCATGGGATTCTGGGTATTTGTTCTGTTGTGTTTATGTTGTGTTAAGGTGCAGATGTTCTCTCGAAATGTGTTTGTCATTCTTGTTTGGTTTTGGTTCAAAGTGTGGCGCATTATTAGTAAGAGTGTTAAAGTTGCTTTATATGACCACCGTCAGTGTAACCTGTGTGGCTGTTGACCAAGTATGCCTTGCTGTCACATACGTGTGCAAGCAGAAGATGCATACAACAAGAGGCTGGGCTGGCACGCTGTTAAAACAAATTATAAAGGGTGTTAAATGCTGTACCATCATGGCACGCCCTTATTACTATTGTACGGGTGAAAATCTGAGAATATTAAACCCGGTAGTTTTCTGCGAGAGGCACTGAAATCCGGAAGTCTCCCGGGAAAATCGGGGGGGTCGGCAAGTATGCAGCTGAGCCGCATCAGAGTGATCAAAGATACGCATGCGGCTCCGGAGCTGCGGGTTGCCGACCCCTGCCCTGGACACATGAGGACTTTGAATATGACCAAAGTATGATCCTGTAACTACTTGGTATCGGATTGATACTCAAATTTGTGGTATCATCCAAAACTAATGTAAAGTATCTAACAACAGAAAAATAAGTGATTATTACATTTTAACAGAAGTGTAGATAGAACATGTTAAAACAGAAAATAAGCAGATATTAACAGTAAATGAACAAGTAGATTAAGAATTCATTTTCTACCCATCCATCCATCCATCCATTTTCTACCGCTTGTCCCTTTTGGGGTACACTTGTCCTTAATAATTTTGACAAAATAATAAAATGATAAATGACACAACATGTTACGGCATACTTCCGCAGCTAAATTAGGAGCCTTCACAAGCGGTAGAACATGGATGGATGGATGTTTGTTTACTTCCTATTAAAAAACAAGTTGTCTTGTATGTTCACTGTTTTATTTAAGGACAAACTTGCAATAAGAAACATATGTTTAATGTACCGTAAGATTTTTTGTTCAAATAAAGCCAATAATGCCATTTTTTGTGGTCCCCTTTATTTAGAAAAGTACCGAAAAGTACCAAAATATTTTGGTACCGGTACCAAAATATTGGTATTGGGACAACACTAATAGGCAAAGATAAGTCTTTGTCAGGATATTTTCACAAAATTAAGATTTTTGGCAGAAATATCTCCCTGTCTTCTTCATGTGCATCTATCTCTCTCGCATTGTTTTTTTGAATGACTCATGTAACTCTGAGGCTTCTGTCACGAGTGCTTGTAGCCCCGAGTGATGTCGAGTGATGCTTGAGTAAAACGAACACAATCGCTATAGTAGCGTCGATACTGGTGAGGATTTTTTTTTTCATGGAGAACAAAACCCGGAGAAGAAAATGGACAAAAGAACAGGATTTCACTGCAAAAACGGGACGTTTGACATGTATGAATGAGATAAATTTGTAATAATGAACATCATAGTGAATTTATGCACTGTGTTCTGTTTAAATGTTACTTAAAAATGACTTGGAAATGATTTGAAGCTGTTTAAGCAGATTATATTTCAGCTCAGGTCATTGTATTGCTCTAATACAATTGTATGCATCCTGTGAGTTTGATGTCAGATGCTGCCAGTGTGAACGCCTTTTACATTTCAGCAATCACTTTCACAAAGGTTGCAGAGAGTAAACCTGGATACACTTTACAGTAGTCAGTGTACAGCTTGTATAGCGACATAGATCTAAGTTTAAAATGAAAATGAGTGTC